>NC_083705.1:21844955-22147985 GCF_033118175.1 Dama dama
TCTTTTATTTACACCAAATTACCTATTAGACACATATTTTAAGAAAGGATTAGATCAAGGTCATTGATACATGAAAACTAACAAAAATAAATCCAACGGCAGGGGTCCCCAACTCCTGGGCATGACAGGTACTGGTCCGTGGCCCATTAAGAATCAGGGCACACAGCGGGAGGTGAGCAGCAGGCGAGCAAGCAGAACTTCGTCTGTATTTACAGCTGCTCCCCATCACTCAAATTACCACCTGAGCTCTGCCTCGTGTCACATCAGTGGCAGCATTAGATTCTCATAGGACCACAAACCCTACTGTGAACTATGCGTTCAAGGGGTCTATGTTGCACGCTCCTTTTGAGGATCCAGTGCCTGATGATATGAGATGGAGTTGAGCTGGAGGTGGGTCACTCTGGGGAACGACTCCAAATACGGACTATCATCAACAGAGGTGTGACTGCACAGAGACCATAATAAATCAATTGCTTGTAGACTCCTACCAAAATTTTATCCATGAATGGCAAGTCACAACTGAGCTGCATCTGGTGGCAGACTTTACAGTGGCAAGTGAGTTGATGTACTTCGATTATACAGCTACATCTGGTGACAGGCTTTAAGTCAGAATCCAACACTTTAGCCCATGCATGGCCCGCCAATTATTTACCATTTCTGTCCATGCCTCTCTCCTGCACTGCATACTTATCTCAGTCACAGCTTTTGTAAGCCCACAAGCTAACTCTAGCCAAAATGAGCAAAACACAAAGCAAGCTTCTTTGAAAAAAAGGAAAGATCTGATGATGAGACAGCAAAAGACTCTAAGACTGCCAACAAAAAGAAAGCTGGATTTAAAAGAAAATACCAAGAGTCCTACTTAATTGTGGGTTCACTGCAACAGGTGATTCACATTCTCCAAGCTCCTTTGACTAATATGTGGTGACCAGCTATCCAACAAAGCCATGAAACCTTCAAAACTGCTTCACCACATGGAGACCAAGCATTCCGCATTGAAAGACAAACCTTTGGAGTTTTTCAAAAGTAAAAAATGTGAATACAAAGAACTTCTCAAAATACAGAAAAATAAACATCATGAACAGAAGCAATTACCGAAGTCCACCACTTCATCAATTGTGTCTACACTGAGAGCATCATTCTTAGTGCCTAACTGCCTTATTAAAGCAAAGAAGCTTTTACTACTAGCGAAGAGAACTTTTTAGGAGAGAATGCAATTCAAAAAGGTGGTATGCGTCCCTCTTTTGGCTAGCACCATAACTAGATGAGCTGATGAAACAGCAGGGGATATTGAGGGACAACTATTAGAGAGGTTTAATGAGTCACTGTGGTACACAGTCTAGGTTGACAAGTCTACTGATGTTGACAAGACAACAACACTTGTTTCTGTGAGCTATATTTTCAGGAGGATGTGCACAAGGATATGTTATATGCACTTTTGTGCCAACCAACACCACAGTTGCAGAACCATTTAAGTCTTTGAATGATTAGATATCAGGAAAACTGAATAGGTCATTCTGTGTCAGTATATGCACAGACTGACCAGCTGCCATGACTAGACGGTTTTCTGGTTGCACTACTCAGGTCAGAGAGGTAGCTTCAGAATGAGAGTCTATGCACTGTGTCATCCATAAAGAAATGCTGGCTAGCCAAAAAATGTCACCTGAACTTAACATTTTGCAAGATATAACTAAAACTGTCAACCACCTTAAAGTGTATACCCTTAACTCACGTCTGTTCATGCAGCTCTGAGAGGACATGGATGCACGGCATACACATCTTCTCTTACACACAGAAGTGAGATGGCATTCTTAAGGTGGATCACTGGCCAGAGTTTCTAAATTACGAGAGCCACTCCAGAGATTTCTTTTAGAAAAACAGTCACCACTGCAGCACATTTCAGTGACATAAAATGGGTCGCAAAACTTGCCTGTGTGACATTTTCAACCTGCTCAATGAACTCAATCTGTCACTTCAGGGGAGAACAACTGTGTTCAAGTCAGCAGATAAACTGGCTGTACTCAAAGCCAAACTGGAATTATGGGGTGATGAGTGGACACTGGGATTTTTCACGTTTCAAAACATTAGTAGAGATTTTGAAAGATACTGAGCCTGGGCCTTCTTCTCTCAAGCTGCATTATCACCTATGTCAGCTTTCAAAAGAGTTTGGGCATTACTTCTCAACCACAAATGACCCCACTACTAGAAAAGAATGGATCCACAATCCATTTGTGAATGAGCCAGGCAAACTGACTTTGTCCAAGCTAGAAAAGGATCAACTGCTTGAGACCGCAAATAACAGTGGCCCTAAAAGTATGAGACAACTTCAAATCTGTCCATTCTGGATTCAAGTCAGGGCAGAATATCCTTAGATTGCTGCAAAAACACAGAAAAGCCTGTTTCCACTTTAAACATCCTATCTTTGTGAAGCAGGGTTTTCTGCAGTGACAGCAACCAAAACGAGATTACAGAGTAGACTGGACAAAGACTGGCCACACTTTTGAGTCACTGACTCCCACCACCCCCAGATGGGACCGTCTAATTGCAGGAAAACAACCTCAGGGATCCCACTGACTCTGCATTATGGTGACTTGTATAATAATTTCATCATATATCACAACATAATAGTAATAGAAATGAAGTGCACAATAAATGTAACGCCTTGAATCACTCTGAAAACACCCTGCTCCGCCCTCCAGTCTATAGAAAAATTGTGTTCCATGAAACTGGTCCCTGGTGCCAAAAAGGTTGGGGGCTGCTACCCTAGGGTGTAGTAAGCAGTGGCAAAGATCTCTTGGGAAACATTTACTATGTGTATAAACTACAAAGCTGGAGTTTAGTATTATAATCAAATGAAGGACCAAAGTAACTATCATTAAAAGATACACATAATTACTACTGTGCATCACAGTAACATACCAAGAGTTCAAGGGAAATGTTTATAAGTCATAGTATTTTTCTCAGAAATAAATCAAAAAGCAGTCAAGGAAAAACAATATTCAAGAAGCCATTCTCATACCACTGAAGTCCCCGTCAACAGGCAGTTAAAGGGCAGAACAGTGATAGAAGGAACCAACTTCTACTTAAATCCACCTCAAGAGTTTAGCAAGTTTTCTCGTTCACTTTCCCATTCCCAAGTCAGACAATCTTGAGAAAGAAAGTGTAGTATGATTAAATTGAAACTCCTGAATAATAATAAAAATCCCCCTTTCGAAGATTAATCAGACTGCAATCCTAATCTTGGAGGATGCTCTCAAGCAATGAAAGAAAACAAGGAAAGAATTTTACAGTTAAAAAGATAGGTTATTAAATACTTGTGAGTATCCATATTAAATTATGAAACATGAGAATATACAATTTAATAATTTATTATTCAATTTTTTAAAAAGTGCTATACTGGTTCATTTATAATTATATATCTAGAAAATCCAAGCATACATCTAAAAATCTATTAGTGATTTTTTAAAGTCTTCAGGAGAATGCAATAGGTAATAAACATGAGAAATCAATCTCTTCCTTCTATTTAAGTATCCAGATAAGAATACAATGAAAGAAATAGCCCCATTCACAGGAACAGCAGCTCTCACCTTCCCCTCCATTCAGGTTTTTGGAAATAAGCTTAACAACAAAACCCAACATAATTCCTCACAGTATTATACATACTAATAAAAATTTTAAAAAAAAATTGGATATAACAAGAAGAAAATAGTAAAATCCACTGAAGAGCATCAAGTGTCAAATAAATGGAAAATTTACTTTCCTAGAAAGAGCTATGCTATTCTAATGGTATCAATTACTTCTTAAACTAACCTATAAATTCAAGCATTCTCAGTCAACATACACACAAGAAGTATTTTTTAGAATTTAATGATTCAAATCCACCTGGTAAAATTTTTCAAAAGTAGAGTAATAAACTGACACTTCCAGATATTAAGAATACTATAATGGGGGAGGGGAGAATCAAGATAGCATAATATTAAAAAATAAATAAATAAAAAAAGAAAACTCTGATATGATTAAGTGTATTTGGGAATTTACTATTGATAAAGATAGAATTTTTAGAAGCAAAAAGATGATTTATTCAACTAATGGTGTTACACCTGGAAAGAAATGTGGAGAGAATCAATCTAGATAATTACTTCACTCCTTAAGCCAAAGTAAGAAAACAAGTTATTATTTTTATAATCCTTGCATTAATCCTTCCTAGAATACCATTAAACCCAAAAATGCATAAAAACTGACAAACTTGATTATATTAAAATTTAAACTACTATATAGCAAACAATACAACCGAAGTATATAAGCAACAAATCAACTAAATTCATGTAGAACACAAAACACATACAAATACGTAGTATTTCTAAAATAATTTTTACATTTAACTTGGCAAAGTCTCAATCAGTAAGTAGCAATCTGACTCCAAAGCCTAAATTATATATAAGCCATTCTACACTGCCTGTCTCAGATTTATACAAATATTTCAGGACAGCTAATATCCAATTTGTTCAAGAATGCTTATAGTGAGGTACTCTCATATGCTATTGGTGAAGTATAAATGGACACAAACTCTTCAGAGAGAATCTATCAATCAATTTCAACTACACATACAGCAAATGCACTTTTGGTATTTATCCACAAAAAAAAAAAAAATTCTATGTAACAATGTAAAAATTTACATACAAGGAATACAAGAATAGGGGCTTCTCTGAGGGCTCAGGGGTAAAGAATCTACCTGCCAATGCAGGAGACACGGGTTCAATCCCGGATCTGAGAAGATCCCACAGGCTGCGGAACAACTAAGCCCACGTGCCCCAGCTATTGAGCCGGTGCTCTGCAGGCCGGAGCTGCAAATACTGAGCCATGCGCTGCAAGTACTGAAGCCTGTGCACCTAGAGCCCACGCTCCACAACAAGGAAAGCCACCACACTGAGAAGCCCATGCACCTCAGCCAGAGTAGCTCCTGCGCGCCTCAACTAGAGAAAAGCCTGGGCAATGACGAAGACCTGGCACAGCCAAAAAAAAGTAAGTGCAATTGTTTTTCAAAAGAGTATAAGAATAAACCTATATTCTGTACAGCACTGCCATGAATATGAAATAAAATTCATATTTATGCCAAGGAAAATTTAAACATAAAAATTTCTCTACCCTTTAGTCTCCTCTGTGCGTTGTGGATCCTCATTTTGCATTGAACAAACCTCCCCTATCAACAGGCACACCTGCTCAACCATAAACAGCAACATTCTCCTGGACGTCCAGTGGTTAAGAATCAGCCTGCCAATGCGGGGGGACACTGGTTTGATTTCCGGTCCAGGAAGATTCCACATGCCACAGGGCAACTAAACCATGGGCTGCAACTACTGAAGCCTGCAAGTCTGACAGGCTGTGCCTGGCAACCAGACAAGCCACCACCACGAGAAGCCTATGCACTGCAACCAGAGAGCAGCCTCCACTCACCACAATTAGAGAATGCCCATGCACAGCAATGAAGACCCAGTGTAGCCAAAGGGAAAAAACCATTATCCCAACAACAGGACAGCTCAAAGGATAATATTACTTCTTGATCTTATAAAGGGTCACATGACCCACCACGATGGTGCTTAAATCTGGATTATGTAAACTGCCAATAATACTTCATTTAATGTAGAGCCCTCTGTCTCAAAAAAGCTTATATAAACCATGTGTTGACTTCTAATGGGCGGGACAGTTCTCAGAGCTTTCGGAGATGCTCTTTCTGGGTTACAGTCCTTAAATTTGGTGAGAATAAAATTTTCCAAATCTTAGACTGCCTGAGTAATTTTTCATCGACATGTGTAACAACCTAGAAATGTTAATGCTAATTAACATATATACATACATACCTACTATAACCTCTTACATTGAAATATTTCATCTTCCATTTTTATCTAAAGATACTTAGACATGTACATATATGCACTTACATGTTAGAATACATATAGAAGTCTTCAGAAGAACACACAACACACTGAGAATCTCTGGGAGATGGAAGTATAGGGAATTTTCACCTTCTATATTATAAATTTCTGCATTTTATAAATAAAAAAAAATTAAGGTAATTGTTTTAGTGCTTTGCCTAACAACAGTCTCTCGCTGCTTGTACCTTGTCCAGCCCTCCAAGCCTCAAAGTGTTAATTGCTCAGTTGTGTGCGACTCCTTTGAGACCTCACGGGCTGTAGTGCACCAGGCTCCTCTATGGAATTCTCCAGGCATGAATACTGGAATGGGCTGCCATTTCCTTCTCCAGGGATCTTCCTGACTCAGGGATCAAACCTGGGTCTCCTGCATTGTAGGTAGATTCTTTACCGTCTGAGCCACTAGGGAAGCCTTACCCTGAAGTGTTTCACTCTACACATACCTAAAAGACAGAACTGATAGAAATGGTACTCATTTCAGTAATCAAGTTCAAAGAGATAAAGACAGACTCCCACAGTTTCTGGTTTAGGAACAGTTTTCAAAAGAAAGAGCAGACGGGACATTATGTTGCTATCTGATGGGTCGAACTGCATCTACTATACACACGCTAATATTCTGCAGTTAGCCCCAGCACAATCAACTAAATCTTTTGAAGTCTCCAGAGATTAATAGGGCACCCAAAGAATCCATTTGTTGCTGCCAGGATCCTTATCTTTTCCTAGAAGACTGAGAGTAAATCTATTCTAGTCACAAGATGATATCCCAATATACCTCTAAAATCACTTCCATAATCTTCAGAGATGGGGCAAGTCAAACTAACTTATTCTAGACTAGGTGACAGCCTTGGTAAGGAGATTTTGAGATTACAGGTTTCTTGTGCTAGCCCTAATACAAATGACACAACTTTCCCTCACCCCACCCCACAGGAATCTAGAATTGGTCTACTGGTCTACAGATTGAAATTCCAAGGACACGATTATCAAGAAGGTAAGGTAATTCCAAACTTTGGAATTATGTAAAAATAAAACTTTCATATGGAAAAACACAGTTGCACCAAAATCACTGCATTCAGACTAAAATCAAGCCCCAACATTATTTCCACAAGTAACCTATCCAATCTACACTATAAAAGTACTGATTCATACCATCCCCCTGTCATACAGTAACCTGGAATTACTCTGGAATGAAATATTTCACCCAAGTGTATTTTACAATGTGCTACATTTTAGAATTTTATCTCTTTATAAATACTTCAAAGATTAACTGAACTACAGGGACTTGTAGCTAAAAATGTCTGTCTTATCAAATGCTTACCTCATCTCCCTCACCAAAAAAAAAAAAAAAAGAAACAAAACTAGTTCTCCCTAGCAGAGAAAGGTTACAAAAATATGGAAAGGGAAAACACTAGCGTGAACTCTGTGGTACTAGACTAGAATTGACAGTATCATTGTGAAATCATTCTGTATTCACAGAAATATAGATATGAATGCGTATGTCTGTGCACATAAAAATATTCCCTAGTTCTATATGCTAAGAAGGCCAGGAGCAGCAACACCCCAAGAGCAGCACGTATAAGAAGTACCTTGATTTTGGCTTCTAAGTACCACTTTCCACTAAAAATAACTGAAGCAGCAGGTTTGAAGGTAAGTCTGGAACAGCATATTGTGCTAGATACAAAAAAGTGCTCAAAGAAGGAAGAAAGAAGATAAAAGTATGTCAAAAAGAAACCAGCTGGAATGGGTTCTCACTAGCAAAATCAACAACAATTTGAGCATCACAGTAAATAATAATGGATTGTAAATCAGTGAATATAACAGGTAATCATGGATAGATGTAAATAAATAAATTAAAAATCTGATGAGGAACAAAATATTTACATAGTTTCAATACTCAGTGCCAAAATACTTAATAATTACAAATGAAAAAGGAGTACCTTGACATAGGAGATGTCTAACAGTTACAATCTTAATTACCAATTCCTATCAGTAATAGGACAACTTAAATTGCTTGCCACCTAATAAGATACAAGAATCCAAAATCACTTCCATGATAATCCTGCCATGAAACTCTAATCAAACCAAATTAAAATGTCAGAAAAAATGCAAATTAAGATTTTAAAAAATAGATCTGTAATCTTTAAAGTATGAAATCCCCTGAAAGTAAAGATTAATTAAAATTGTTCCAGATTAAAGATGACTAAAGAATATAACTAAATGTAATGTATGATTCTAAACTGGATACTTTTAATCTAAAAGACTTTAGAGTGACTTGTCAAATTGAGATGTTAGTGGATTATTAACTTTCTAATTTTGACAGTTATGATATTATGTAGGAGAATGCCCTTATTTGTAGGAAATAAGCATTAAAGTATTTAGAAGTAAGTGATGAGGCATCAGGTTGACAGGAACAAAAAAATTATTTGCACTATGCTTCCAACTTTTCTGTGTATCTGTCATTGTTCCAAATTTTAAAATATGAAAAAAATACAAAAAAAAAATTCCCTGGATAGAAGGGTGGTTTAGGGGAGAATGGAAACATGTACAAGTATGGCTGAGTCCCTTCCCTGTTCACCTAAACTACAACCACATCGTTAAT
This sequence comes from Dama dama, assembly GCF_033118175.1. NCBI lineage: Eukaryota > Metazoa > Chordata > Mammalia > Artiodactyla > Cervidae > Dama > Dama dama. Next base: position 21,853,479 of record NC_083705.1, read on the forward strand.
CAGCTGTACTCCAATATAAAATAAAAAGTTTCAAGTTTGGAGGAAAAAAAAAGGAAAAGGCTTTCCAAGAGTCTGCCAATTCCCAAAGCATGGATTTTCACGCTACAGCAATAAACAAACTTATTTGTCACTGGCAAAAATGTGTTGATTGCAATGGTTCCTATTTTGATAAAGGTGTTTAAAATTTAACAAAGCCTAAAAATAGCTATAGTGGTATTAAAAAACCTAGGAGCATCTTCATACATCTTCAGACAAGAACAGAAAGGAATTTGTACAAAAGAAAAAGTGGATTGGGATGTGGGGTTGGTCAGGGGGTAGGGTAGACAACAAACACATTTGAAGAACCAGATACACAAAACAAGCATAAAGTGGGATCTCCAAAAAGGGTAAGTTTTCTTAGCAAGAAGAATTGGGAGAAGTGTGTCCTGGGCAGTGAGCCAGGTACTAAAACCACAGCAGAACAGCTGCATGGCTAAGGCCTCCGGCCAGGGAGCTCCCTCTATACGACACTTGGGCAGTTTAACTGTGAAAAGAGGGGAATGCTATCTCCTGCGGGACAGGAAATACGTGTGAGAGGACAAGCTACTCTAAGGAGAAACTTATTAGCTAAACAGACCAAAGACACAACAGGGATTCACTAGGTCTGGGGAGATACACTTAAATAACCAATACAGTATAGCCTGGACCATAATACATACTTTTGAAAAATCTAACATCTGAGGAAAAACCAAGAGCATGACATAAATAAATCCCAAGCACAATAAGAACAAACTTCCTATATTTTTAATAGAGCAAAAAGAAGATAATGTAAAAGTAACATATATCTTGACTTTCCAGGTGGCGCAGTGGTAAAGAATCTGCCTGCCAATGCAGGTGACACGGGAGACATGGGTTCGATTCCTGGGTCAGGAAGACCCTCTGGCAGAGGAAATGGCAACCCACTCTAGTACTCTTGCCTGGAAAATTCCAAGGACAGAGGAGCCTTGCAGGCTGTAGTTTATGGGGTCACAAAGAGACGGACACAATTGAGTGCACACGCATATACACACACACACTATATATATATACATAGCAGAGATTCAAATACATGTCGACCAAAAATAACACTTAAAAAATAAAAATCAATTCCCTCCCACTATATCAACAGCAACAGTAGATAAAATCTCTAGTATCTTAGCACAAAGGCATGAATATTAAGCTAGACAAGCAGCATTATATACTCACAGATTTCTTTTCAAACACTTAAGGATATTTTTAATGAAGCAATTAAAAAAAAAAAACTTTTCTTAAAATTTGACAATGCAGCATGGATCAAATTTGGACCCTCCGCAGTAAAAGCATGAAGTCCTAACCACTGGACTGCCACAGAATTTCCCCTCCAAAAAAATAATAAATTTTATTAAATCTCAACTCTTCAATATATGTCTTCTTCATATTCTGTAGAGAATTGGCAATCTTGAGGAAAAGGACTTAGACTTACGAAGTAAACTGGCCTTTTTTTTTTTTTTAATGGAACAACATTTTGACCTTAAAGAGAATGAGAAACTATGGTTATACAGATTTAGGAATTTGGCAGACATTTTCTCAAAAATAAACCAAGTAAGCCTATAACTTCAAGGGGAAAACACTGACATTTTTGTTACCAATGATTAATATTTGAGCTTCCAAGTGAAAATCTAGAATTGTGGAAAACTTATATCTGCCATACTGAGCTTGACAGCTTCATAACTAATGAGATCACTGGTGATATTAACAACTTTTTTGGTTTTGTTACTGCAAAATGAAATGTGTCAACTTTTGGGGAAAAAATGTATTAACGAACCAGTATTTCCCAAACAACCAATACATGGTGTAAGATTCATTTGAAGTGCAAGCTACACCATGGACTTTCAGGAAACAAGAAATGGAAATTCATTGATATGATTTCAGATTCAACACTGCAGGTCTCCTTTAAAAAACTACCACTTGCCAAGTTTTGGCTAAAATATCTCTCCCTTTTCCAACCATATGTGTGTATGATACTGGATTTTCTTCATATACGTCAACCAAAACAGTATACTGCAAGATTGAATGCTGAAGCAGATATGAGAATCAAACTGTTTTCTATTCAACCAGACACAAGAGCCTTGCAAATACATATAATAATGCCACTCTTTGCTAAAGATATGTTTTGGAAAACAGTTATATCTTTGTTAAAAGTGTTACACTAACACACACTGGTTTATTTAATTTGTAAAACTCTGTAATACAGGAAATAAATATAACCCATGTAAACTAAAGCTCTGTGGGGTTCTCAGCCAATTTTAAGAATAAAGGGAACCTAAGAACAAAAAGTTTGAAAACAGCTGCTTTAGGGCTAATTAGTATTACTTGTAATTTTACTATGCTATAATTGAGTGAATCCTCCAAATGACAAATAAAATGTATACAGCATTCTTTCCTAAAGCAAGCTGAGACTATTCTTTAAATTTTTATCTTTATACAATTTTTAAAGGTTACTTTCCATTTAGTTATTACAAAACATGGGCTATATTCCTTGCAATGTGAGACGACTCTGTTTTCTAAGTCAGTCTTTTTTCCACTTTTCTGTTCTCTCTTTGTATCACAGTCCCTAGCTTCATGATGATGTCAACGTGCTTTCCCACCTCTTCTAGTACATGAAAGGCAGGAAACAGCTCGGTATAATCAAAAACAAATGCGCTGTGAATAAGGACACCCCTATGAATGAAGCCCCCAGATCTTAGTACATCCATTTTAATTACTTAAATATCTTTATTATTTTCAAATTTTTATACTACATTCTATAGGTAAATAATCTCCAGATGAGTAGAATCTTCTTTTATTAACTTAATTTTTAGATATTCTTTTCTATTGTCTCATACACTGTCAATTATAAAGGCTGGCATGGCCTTCATCCAATGGTACCTGGAAAAATTTGAAGTGAGAAGAATAAAATAAGTGATAGAATTTCATGCTATTTCATAAAAAGATAGAAGAAGGCAATTTCAAAAATTGAGACATTGACAAATATGACACCTAATCTGAGAAGAAGGAAAGGAACAGAGAAGGGAGATAGAGAAGTACAAGCTTTAGTGCTGTAAGAGGCCAAGAGCATAATAAAGCAAGAAGGTAACGGGGTTAATTAACATAAGAATACATAATAACGTGATATTATCTTAACAGAGGTCATTTTAGGCATATTGAAGAGAAAAAAGAAATGAAACAATGTAAAAGTAAAACAAAATATACTGATGAGTATTAGGTTAAATATTGGCATGTAAACTGAGTGGGAATGAAAAGGGATGTTGAAAGTTCAATGGAACTGACCAAATAAATGTCTTCTACTCATCTTTTAAACAATTTTTGAAGTGGTCAGCATAAACTGGTAAAGTTCAAAAACGGGAGACGAGCAAAATATAATTAAAAAAACAGAAGCTGAACATGTAGAGAATAGGGGAAGTAAATGAAGCTAACTATAAAAATAGGAAGATAAAGGAATTAGAGAAGAATGCTGAGTAAAGCTAGATTTCTCCCTTACAATTAGGAAACAAGACAGAAAAAGTTAAGTTAAAGCTGAAAAAAATAGGTGTACTACCATTCAAGTGATTAGAGGCACAAAGAAATAAAAAATAATAGGGAGTAAAATCACAGAAAAAGTGGAAAGCAGAAATGCTGAGTTTATTTCCTTAGACAATTCAAAAGTAGGTATTATACAGCATAATTCACACACAGATTTTTTTCATGGTAAATAGTGTGCATTCAAAAACTGAATAATCTCTTGTGAAAAACTAAACACAGGTACAATATATGTTATCAGGAAAGGAAAAGAGAAAGGCTTCTTTAGGAGTTTATAACACAGGTATTCACCACACCCCCCAAAAAAGACATGACATGTGATAGAGAAATGGATGAGCAAGGGTAAGAGTCAAAATAAAAATGCAAGCAACAGTCTGTTTAAAGACAATCTAGATAAGTAGCAATTACAAAAGAAAAAATTACTTTCCTATCCAACATTACTAAAATCTGCATTAGCCCAAATACTTTATAACTGCCATAATCTATTTCTAAACCAAAAACAACTTAAACTCTAAACTGTGTCATCCATAAGCAATTATTTAAAATAAATGGCCAAATATGCACCTAATTTTCTGAAATTTTCATGTGTTTCTTACAGTAAGGTATTGTTTCTAGACCAAGAGCTCAATACCAATATCACTAAAATAGCTGAATTTTAGAGATCTGCCAACAATACATATGAAATATCGCTAACTATAGTTACCACTTAATTAAGAAAAAACATGCAATAAAAAATTTGCTTTCTGTATCTGAACCTCTGTAAGCTTTTTAGACATGAAAAATTTGTAATAGTTTGTTCTGAAACAGCAGGCAGACTTCATAACATAATATTTGAATCAATCAGTTGAAAGATTAAGTTTATCGCCATGGAAAACTCTTAAGTACCTTCAGTAACCAGTGCCATTCAGTGTGCATTTTGTGCAGACACCTTGGAAGTACTCTAGATTTGCCAATTTAATCCAAGAAAACTCTTAGAATATTAAGAATATCCAAATCTTGAAGCCATTTCAAAATATTTTAACTATCATCTTTTTTTAAATCTTTTTAAACCACTGTCACATTTTAAACAAGATTTTGAAAAATATAGTTTGATAATACTTTAAAACCTAAAATTCATTTCAGTTAATTCAATATCAAACTGAGTCTGCATTTAAACTTACTATTGCTCCCCCAAAGGAAAAAGAAAAATCAAGAACTGTATCTAAAAACAGGGATTTAAATAAGTATTTTCCAGGACTATAATACTTTTTTTTTTATAATACTTTTTATAAGTAAAATTTACTAATGCAGAGAAACATTTTTGCAAAGTGATAGCTCTCTATAAAAGACTTGCTCTATTAAGGCTTTGTTGCTCTGAAGCCAAGTATAAACCATATAAGGAGACTGAAGTTCAATGCCATTTATTCTGTTCCCCTCTTTCAGATGCCCAAGAATAACCTCTTTCGTTGCCTAATGAAGTGTTCCAAAATCATAAAGTAGATCAGTTAGGTACTTTAAATTCCTTGATAAAGTTACTTTGACTTAACAGAAATTACCTGATGGTTCACAAATCTTAGCAACAATTAAAAAAAATTTTAAACGAGCTCTAGAGATCAAGCTTTAGGGAAAAAAATTCAAAACAGAGGCGAAACAGATTCCTATTTTGAAATGTATTTGTGAAATAATTTGATCCAGTCCTTTACGACCTAACTTTTCTCTCCTTAAAACTAAAGAAAGCCAACTATTCTTTCTTGAGGTAGCATGGGCAATTAAACTTCCATTTATATTTAAGATATGCCTACCAACTAAACTTATTTAATATTTACTCAAAAGCATAGTATAATCTTTCACCTCCCTTTACCACAAAAGTACAAACGGAAAAAAACCAACCTTAAAGACACACTTTAAAACACCACTGAAGAAACCGTTTTGTGTTTTCTGCGACCAAAGCTGATTTGATCTATAAAGACTACCGATTGGTCTAGAAGTGTTTATATTTATGACTGACTGGTGGAATGTCTCCCATGCTTCAATAACCCCTGCCCCCACCGTAGATACTCATCACCTCTTAGGCGGCCAAAACATTCGGGCCAACACAAAAATGTAAATACTGTACTATTCCAAAAGCACAGATGTTTATCACAATCACTGTGATGCCCATGAAAATTGTTGTAAGCGTTTTGGTCTCCTTCCTCTGTGTCCTGTTCTGAATTGCACCTAAGTCCCAACAAACGAAACGACTTCACAGGTGTTTACGTGTTTTTAATTCTAACACTCTTTATCGACAATACTTACTCCCTCCTTTTTCCTTCTACTGTCAGTAACAAGAGAAATCTAGCCGACAGTTGTTTTCAATTGAAACAAGTATAATCGAGTTCTAAATGTCTGAAAGGAACAAGTTATTGAAGGAATCTATTTATTACCCACCTAGAAAAACGACTAAGAATGGCAAAGGTTTCTGTTTTATAAAACCCAATGAAATACGTCCATAAAGACTGCTACTAAAAACAAATCTATATAGATACAATTAAACGCAAAGGCCAAGTAATCGGTAACAGTATAAACAAATGTGGCAGCCATCTCAGCAGCAGCAAATAGCTCCCCGCAGTGAGCTAACTTTCTCCCGAAACAAAAGTTGCCAGGTTCAGCAACTTAATGAATCAGAAATATACACACTGTATATGTTCCAGGAATCTATGAGTTCTGGACCTTGTGCCGAACAAAGGCACTCTTTCTTCGGATTGCTTAAAACTTTTCGTCCTACCTCATTCTTACAACCTCTTCTAAAATAACCAAAGAGGGAGTAACATCTTACTATTCAGCACCTAAAACATTATCCCGTTCAACATCAGAAAAGGAGAATTTAAGGGAACTTGAGAAAAAACTGAAAAACTACTAAAGTTTCCTCTCTTTTCTGGCCCGGGAGCTTTGTGGCTCGTAGACACTTCTCGTGAAATTTACCTTTCGGTCGGGCAGTGTCTCAAGGCAGCTTTTTCAAGGCTTCGCCTGACATGATTTCCTTCCCTTCATTAGTCACTTCGGATCCAGATGAATTTCTCTCTCCGGTGAGAGCGGATGTGGAGTGGCCTCCCGCAGTAGGAAGAGTAGGTGGCTTTGGTGGGGGCTGGGACGCGCGGGCTGGTTTCCCGGTCTCGAGTTTTGCAGGAGTTTCCCAGCCCCAACTAGGATCTCCGCCGAAAAAAAAAAAAAACTTTTCACTCGTGACACCGCCCGGAATTACCGTGCGAAACTCACTTCCTGCCTTGGCGAACGGCAGGATCCAGCTCGGTCCAGGGGAACCCGGAAAACCAGCTCCACGCGCGCCGGGGAGGGGGAGGGGAGGGGGCGTCCGCCCCGAGCCTGGGACTCCGGGCGACCCGCGCGCCCCGATACCCGACGGCGGCCGAACGCGGCCGGCGGGGGCGAAGACGTCGCCGGGGCGGGGAGAGCCGCGGTCGCGCTAGGCCGCCGCCTCCTCCTCGCCGCCGCCCCCCGGAGCCGGGCGGCGGGGTTATTGTCTCGATAGAGCCTGCCGCGCCCTTCGCCTGCGCCGCCGCCGCCGCCGCCGCCGCCGCGGCCGCCCCGAGCCGGAGCCGTGCGGCCGGGCTGGCTCGATGGCGGCCCCCTCCCCGGGCCGTCCGTCGGGCTGTCCGTCCTTCCGTCCGTCCCTCCCCGCCTTCCCTCCTCGCCCTCGAGCCCTCTTCTCCTCCTCCTCCCGTTTTCCCGCCGCCGTCCCCTCGCGCCCCTCCTCGTTCTTCTTCCCAGGCGGCGGTGGCTCCCCCGGGAAGCGCAAAGGCTGAGGGCAGGCGGCGGCTTCGTCTCCTCAGGAGCTCGCGGGGCCGCGGCAGGGGCCGAGGCTGCGTCCCGCGCCGCCGCGCCACATTCACTCGAGCAAGAGACTGCGAGGGGCGGGGAGGGGAGGGAGGGAGCGGAGAGAAAGGAGGAGGAAGGGGGCTGGGGCGCCGGGGAGTCACTGCCTCACAGGCCGCGGCGGCAACAGCGCCACCGCCCCGGCGGCGAGGGGGGAAGAGCAGCGCGCGGCGGCGGCTCCGCGGCGGGGGCGGGGCGGCCTCCCGCGGGCTTCGCCCCAACCGCCCACAGCCGGGCTGGAGGCCGGCGCGAGCCAGTCACCGCGCGCGGGGGCGGTGCGGGCCGACGTCGGCGGCGGGGGGCGGCGGGCCGGGGACCGGGGGGCGGGGCCGGTGGCGGCCGGGGGTTCGCTGGTGAGGCCCGCTGCAGCCCAGGCCCCGGAGGCCTGCCTGCCGCTCCCCGGCTCCCCAAGGTGGGGCACTCCGACGAAGTGGAGCCCGGCTTGCCCGGTGCCCAGCCTGGGAGACCGAGAGGCTCCAGGCCTCCGCCACCCCGGCCGATTGAGTTTCTTTGTACGACAGTGATCGGTTCAAGTCCAACCCCGATTTCAAGGCTGCAGGTATCTCTTTCAACTGCAGCACACTAACTTCCTCTAATGGCACGCTCGGTTTGCAGGAAACCACAGCGGCAGCTCGGAGAAGCTTCCCACGCCGGCCCTTGCTCCGAGCTTGCTCGCTCAGCAACGCAGCTCCTCCGAGTCTCAGCCTCACACCGGCGGGGAGACAAAGCTGGCCCTGGGAGGGGAAAAATGGCCCGCGAAATTGCCTCAAGATAATGCCTTTGTTAGAGGAAACTCGGATACGCGACGTAGGCTTCCAACCCTGGAGGTTTCGGTGGTGCAGTCGTTGAATTTCGCTAGCCCTAGTGATTCAGCCTGGCAGCGTTTGCGTTTATTGCGGAGAGAGCTGCTTAGGCATTCTATCAACACATATGGCATAAAACGCCTCAACCATAACATTGCACAGTTTTTGCAGTTACTGCCTTACATATGTTAACAGACAAGACGGCCTTGTTTTACCCCGAGAAGGAACGCAATAGCTACGAAACAAACCATTCCCCGCCCCCAGTCTCTGCTGTACTTAACAGCGTACAAGGATGGTAATTAGTCTAACTCTGTGTCCCTGAAGTCATTCCTCCAGTTCTTCCTTCTGTGTTCCAGAGATAATTATTTATAACCAAGTTTGAATAAAGAGCTGTATGCCCTACAGATGATTTTGGCTTGGATCCAAAGGAAGGAGTTGATAAAGTCCATCAAAGAATTATTTACCAAAGTGAGTTGTTCTCTAGTGACAAACAGTTGAAATAACTCGGGAGACGTTCAAGACATTCTATGAGGGTGGGGAGCTATTAACTACTTAAGGACTGCTAGAATTAACAGACCTAGGGCCTTAGCCTAAGAGCAGAAGTTGAAGGTTCACAGATAGTGCCGAAGTGTTCAGGTTTATTCCGTGCTGAACTGATGGTAAAAGCATTAAACTGGAAGTTAGGAAGAGAAATGGCAGCGGGGTATACTAGTAATACCAAGCTAGTTATCCATTTGGGCCATTGTATAAAAATTACCATATTATATAAACTAATTTTAATCATCACAAGAAAGATCTCCTACCCCACTTTCAAAAACTGATTTAAGTTTGCCCAGACTCAGTGGTAGAGCTCTTTCTCCTAAAGCAAGCCAGGATGGAGAACCTCCCAGACCAGGGCGAGACCGGATGGCTTCTGGGATTCCAGTGTTGCATCTGGTCTCAGGCTGGTTCAAAACCCCCTTGAATGTGGCATCATAGATTCGGGTAGACTTAACTTCCCCTTCCCCATCCCAATCTTCAACCTAAATAAATAGGACCAGACCAGTCTGTGGGTTAGAACCTGTCCTGTTCCCCTAGCCTCTTTTTTTTTTTTTTTTTTTTAACCTTAGACTGCTACTGGTTCCAATAGGTTCCAATCTGAACCTATCTGGGAGATTACTGTGTAGGCTTAGAAAAGTACCTATAACCCAAAACCCCTCCTCCAACTCACCTGCAGTTTTGCCACTAGAGTTTAATCCCTTTGAGTGGTTTATTTCTCTAGCACAAAGCCATAATCCGAGAGAAAGGTAATATTTTAAGCCTTATTAGTCATTTATACCAATTCATCAGATTGTTTCCCCAAAGCAGCTTTTGATGGAAGGGAATGTAGAGAGAGCATATGCTGATGCTAGTAGGTAGGAGAGGGAAATGTGGTTTCATTCTTTGGGGCCATCCACAGAGAGTAGAGAGGTAGAGACAAAGTGCCCCTATCCCCATTGGCTGTTAAATAAGTCGTACTTACTCATACTGTTAGAATGAGCCCCAAAACACTAGCCTTAACAGAATGGAAGCCAGGACACACTTATCAATGTTACCCATTTGGGGCAGTTCCCTAGTGGTCCAGTAGTTAGGATTTGGCACTTGCACTGCATGGATCTGAGTTTCATACCTGGTCGGGGAACTAAGATCCCACAAACCATGTGGTACAGACATTTTTTTTTTTTTTAATACCTATTTTGACTTATTTCTTTAATAGCCCCTTTGCAAAGTTTCTTCAGCAGAAATTCACACAGGTGAAAAGACAGCCATATGATCACGGTACTCAATAATCAAAAATAATGATTCATCTTTGTTATTCATTGATGACTATGTAGTTCTAACTCATATGAGCAGCACATACAGATGGAGCTAAATCTTCCATTTGTTCTTCCATTCCTGTTCCATGCTAAATGTTCTTCCATTCCTGTTCTGTGCTATACAGATTAGTTTGTTTTGAAAGTCGTACTATAGTTGAACTAAGATGGACTTAACATTTCAATTTATGATTAAAAGGAGAACTTAAATCCCACTTTAAATAAGAGTGCCTGTGATTCTGTAATAATTAACTGAACTCCAGGACCACCTTAGAGAGTAAACTAATAAATATTTGTTGATAGTGTAGCTCAATCTTCCCCATTGTGATTCTCTAAATAATTCTCTGTGAAAGCAGGAATTCCTTCTTAGGGATTCCTCTTCCCAATGGCTGGGCTCAGGAAAGGTCTATGAGAGATAAGCCACATAGCTGAAGGAGAGCTGTAAGGCCTTAAACGTTCCAGGGAATGCACATCACCGGCTTGGTGGCAGGGCGGGGGTGTGGGGGGAGATGCAGAGAGCCTACCCACTGTTTTAGAAAGAATTCCCCTGTCATTTCCCCCAGGCCTGCCCAGCAGCTGTGCCAAAGCACTGTGGGCACAATGTCAGCAGAAGGTGAGGGAAAGTTTCGGGTGCTCATTTTTTTCTCCTGTTCTCAACAACTGTAAATAATTGGTTACCTAAAAGCCAAAGTTTTTATCATAGCAGTTTTGGGAAAAATTAATTTTTGAGCTAGAATAGTGTTATACTTGGGGGGAAAGCTGTCTAGAATCCTTAGATGAAGTAGATCAAAATGCATTATAACACGTATTTTTAGTAGGAACTGACTTTCCTATTTTCACTTCCATCTTAGTGCCTAGATAGAGAGGGCAAGAGGTTAAGGTGGCAAGTGTGTGAGAAAGGACTTTGGGCTCAAAAGAGGAAGTACATACAGGAAGCAAAATTAAGAATTTTATAATATACAGGGAATGGAATCATCCCTCCCATAGCATATTTCTTTCTTTCAGACCTATTTTCAATAATATTTTATGAATCACAGGGAAGTCTGCCTAAACTTATGAAAAGGTTTTGAAGTATTCCCCCCAATATATGCTTGATAATTTTTTTCTGTCTTATACATTTGGTAGCCCACTTAAGTTAAATTTTCAGATGTCTTATGAAATTTTTAAAAGTATGGAGAAAATAAATGGTGCATGGTGATTATTCTTGTGACCTCTGAAATAAGACTGCTTGAATTAGGAATGGCTACTGTATAACCTTGGCCAAGTTACTGAGTATCTATAAACATAAGCTTGAACTCCCTCATCTCTAGAATGGGGACTATAATACTGTCTCATAGACTCTTGGAAGGACAATGTCAGACAGTGCTCATAAATTGCTAGGCAGACTCAAAAGTGTTAGCTGTTACTAGTAGTGCAATTAAAATGCACTGATAATATTTACCATGCTGCCCCCACTTCTAAGGTGACCATACAGTGTATCATCCAACATAGAACACTTTTGAGAGTGAAAACAGACAATAATAATTACATGGGGACAAGAAATGTTAAAACCAGGACTGTCCTGGGCCAATTGAGGCAAATAGTCACCCTAATAATTTCCAACTTTATTACCATATCCTGATACACTTCCCCTGTCAAGTCTTCCCTGATATGAATCACAATCTGTTTCAATTATATCACAATATGCACACTTTTTTTCTAAATGATAACAGTGTTAAGTCAACAAAAGAAAAGATTAAATACTGCTGCTTATTGTCCTTCCATGCAGGCTTTCACTTAATATTTCCTTTGGGTAATGAAATTGCTGTTCTCCTACTCATTTAAGGCCACTTATAACTTTACATTTTTTTCTATGCATGTGTGCGTGCTAAGTCGCTACAGTCGTGTCTGACTCTGCGACCCCGAGGACTGTAGCCTGCCAGGCTCCTCTGTACATCCTCCAGGCAAGAATACTGGAGTGTGTTGCCATTTCCTACTCCAGGGGATCTTTCCCACCTAGGAATCAAAGCTGTGTCTCCTGCTATTCCTACATTGCAGGCGGATTCTTCACCGCTGAGCCACCGGGGAAGCCCTTTTTTTCTATAGTACTTAAGAAAAAAACTGTTTAACATCACATATGCCAAAAAAAAAAAGTAGCCAGTACATGGGTATTAAGCATAACTTGAGATGTAGGATAAGGCTAAATGCCCTGCTCTGAAATGCCGTCTGTGTTTCATAAAACCTTGTTTTCGTTTGTTTTTTAGTTAAGCAGCAAATTATTCCTATATCAAAGTAAAATATCATCTCTATTTGTTGATGATGGCCATATACTCAGAATACTGAATAAATCTCACCTAACTCTAGCTTAGTCAGTATTTGGAAAATAATACATCTCAACTGAATTTTCTATAATAATTCTGAATATACTTTAACTCATACTTTCTTCCTTTAGAAAGAAATTTATTTTCTGGGAATTGACTGCAAATATCCTTCAAAAATGCTGATCTGAATAGCATATTTTAAAATGCTTCCTCTCTGTTTCCTTGTCCAATCTCTGTTTTTATGCCATTAAATTTATGTCAACCATCAGATCATAGAATATTCTAGTTCTCTTAGTTTTTAATTACTTTTAATTTTCTTGTTCTTCCATTTTTTTTTTCCTTTAAAACAGATGCTACATTTCTCGTTCTTCTATCTTGGGAACCTCCCTTTAAGGATTTTTGTTTTCCTATACCAAACTTTATATGGTACATTTTTCATATTTACTGCTATACTGCATACCAAAATACTAATAAAAATGTCATTTCTTTTAAAAAGGTTTGCACTTCTTTATGAAGAAGTAAATATATTGAGAAGAAATAGCCTTCAAATATTCTATAATTTTCAATGTAATTTTTCTTTTTCATTCTTGACATTTTCTGTCATTTACCTGATTTCTAGCCACCCTTAGTCATAGACAACTGATATTTCTATTTTGTCTTCCTTAGTAATGAAACCTAGACTATAGATTCTTTCTTGTCAATATTGTCATCTTTCAGAAAAGTTCTGGCAGAGGCATTAGCATTTACTAGCTGGTGACCTTGGAAAAATCATTTAATCATGTGCAATAGTTCATGATCTATCAAATGGAAAATAAAGCTCTGTCTTATCTACCTCATAGGGTTATTGCAGGCACCAAATGGATGGTGGACTTGAAAGCATACTATATAAACAAAAGTATTTTTTTCTCTTACATCAATAGTGATACATTTCATCATTATCATCAAATAAAATGTCATAAGCCATATTCAGGGTCCATGGGCTTAGTAGCTCTATGATATGCATATTTTAGATTACATATTAAATGCAGTGCCTATTCTCTATAAAAAAAATTCACCTGCAATGCAGGAGACACAGGAGATGCAGGTTCAATCCTTGGGTCAGGCAGATCCCCTGGAGAAGGAAACGGCAACCCACCTGGGTTTCTTGCCTGGAAAATCCCATGGACAGAGGAGCCTGGCAGGCTATAGTATAAAGGGTCACAAAGAGTCAGACATGACTGAGCGACTAAACACATACTCTCTTTAAAAGTCTATATCCTCCTTTCGGCTTTCGGCTAGGAGGAGGCGAAGGTGGAACTTTCTTCGGTCGTCCCGAATCCGGGTTCATCCGACACCAGCGGCCTCCACCATGCCGCCTAAGTTCACCCCAACAAGATCAAAGTCGTGTACCTGAGGTGCACCGGTGGGGAAGTCGGTGCCACGTCTTCCCTGGCCCCCAAGATCGGCCCCTTGGGCCTGTCTCCAAAAAAGTTCGGTGATGACATCACCAAGGCAACTGGTGATTGGAAGGATCTGAGGATTACAGTGAAACTGACCATTCAGAACAGACAAGCCCAGATTGAGGTGGTACCTTCTGCTTCTGCCCTGATCATCAAAGCCCTCAAGGAACCACCAAGGGACAGAAAGAAGCAGAAAAACATTAAGCACAGTGGAAACATCACTTCTGAAGAGATCGTCAACATTGCCCGGCAGATGCGGCATCGGTCTCTAGCTAGAGAACTTTCTGGAACCATTAAAGAGATCCTGGGGACCGCCCAGTCTGTGGGCTGCAATGTTGATGGCCGCCACCCTCATGACATCATAGATGATATCAACAGTGGTGCAGTGGAGTGCCCAGCTAGTTAAGAACTGCAAAGGAAAAAGAAAAATAAAGGATCACTTGACAACCAGAAGAAAAAAAAATAATAAAAGTCTATATCCTATAAGAGCAGGTAGATATAAACTCATCAAATTTTATATAAAAATTTAAGACATTAATTCAGATGCCAAAAATTCAGAAGTTCTAATAGTTTAGACGCTGGCTAGATTTTACACTATGAAAATGTTGCTAGGCAAATTAGAAGTGATAGTTTCAGGGAGAATGTTTGGCCTACTTAAAGAAAATAAGCTTTTAAAACTTTAGAATCTAAGAATTTTCAGTAGTGTTTGAATATGCAGGAAGTAGACCTTAGAAGTCATCTGATATCTAGTCCAGCTCCATTTTATAGATGAGATTAGATTTGAAGACTAGTAGCAGAACCATAATCAGAACCCAGTTCTCTTCCTGTCCAGTATATGTTTAGTGTATATCACTTTGGCAGCACATAGAAATTGCAACATGGGACAACCAGAAACCATCAAAAAAAAGACACCATAAACAAAGTTAAAAGACAAATGACAGTTTGAGAGAAAATATATATAAGGAAGAATAACTAGCATCCATAATATGTAAAGAGTTCTTACAATTCTATAAGAAAGTAACAATCCAATGTAGAAGTATTTACAAAATATATAAACCCACCAATACACACACACACAAAATACAAAAAGGAATAAACTTTTGAAACATGTAAGGGCCTTTAAAAGCAGGTGAAGAGAAACTCCAATTAAAAACCAGCATAACTGAAACCCTACCTAGGTTTTGCTATTGTTATTGTAGTCGGGGTGATAGTTCTTTTTCAGCAATCTCAGTGAGCAAAAGGAACTCCAGTTGGACGCATCAAAGGGTGCTCCTGTGACCTTGACCTTGAGTCAATCTAATGACAAGTAAATGGGCATTAAGCTCACGGAAACATGGTCCCAGAAGCTAGGCACAATATTTCTGGCATCCCTGTCCATGAACGTGTGCTGAGAAGCCCAGCATCACCACAACAAAAGGGTCAGGCCTCGGCACACACTCGCAAGCCCCTCTTGCAGCATATTCCCCTAGGCCAGACCACCAGACTTCTGGATATGTATCTGCCACAGGCTGCCAAATTTGAAAGATTAGATACTTTGGAAACCATGGATTTTAAGATTTTAGTTTCTGCAAATACGGGCTGAACATGGTGAGATGGTAGCAAATTGTCCTAGCAAATTGAAAGTGCTGTTTGGGCTGGTGGTAATACATTAGAAGCTTGGGATTAACAGGCTTCCCAGGTGGCTCAAGTGGTAAAGAATCTGTCTGCAATGGAGGAGACAGAGGAGACGTGAGTTCGATCTCTGGGTCAGGAAGATCCCCTGGAGGAAGAAATGGCAACCCATTCCAGTACTCTTGCCTGAAATATCCCATGGACAGAGAAGCCTGGCATGCTGCAGTCCACAGGGTTGCAAAGAGTTGGACATGACTGAGCACACACACATACACACACACACGGCATTAACATATACACACCACTATGTATAAAACAGATAATCAACAAGGGCCTAATGCAGAGCACAAGGAACTATACTCAGTATCTTGTAATAACTATAACGGAAAAGAATCTGAAAAAGGAAAAAATATATGTGCATATCCATATCCGAACTACTTTGCTGTTCATCTGAAACTAACACAATATTGTAAATCAACTATACTTCAAAAAAAAAAATTCAAGTGCTGTTTGTGTAGTGAGTTTAAAGCCCTGAAAGAAATTAATCCCCAGTTCCCCCCAGGTCCCTGGAATAAGGTTCTGTTGGGGCTGGAGAATCCTGTGAAGGATCTGATGCAAGTGCAGGAATAGCACAGGAGAGAGGAAAGGAACGAAAGGAAGCCTCTCTCCTGTTCTGTAAGGGGGACTCTCGACCATTCACACTTCTTGAACTTGCCTCCTGCCGACAGTTATAAAGACAAGTGGTAGAGACAAAATATGGAATCAGGTAGGAGTAACTGAGAAAAAAGTAGGCTTAAAATAATTTCTTTAAAAAGACTAATGCAGGGGCTTCCCTGGTGGCTCAGTGGTAAAGAATCTGTCTGCCAAGGCAGGGGACTTGGGTTCCATCCCTGGTCCAGGAAGATCCCACATGCTGCTGAGCAACTAAGCCCCTGCATCACAACTACTGTGTCTGTGTTCTAGAGCCCGGGAGCTGCAGCTACTGGGTCCACGTGCTGAGCTAGTGAAGCCTGTGTGCCCCATAGCCCCTGCTCCACAAGACAAACCTTTGCAATGAGAAGCCTGCACACTGCAACTAGGTGTAGCCCCCGCTCGCCGCAACTACAACTCGGCGCTCCCCGCCGCTTCAAGAAAAGCTTAAGCAGTAATGAAGACCCAGCACAGCCATAAATAAATAGATAATTTTTTTAAAAAAAGACAAATGCACACCTAAAACTATGAATGCTAGGGATAAGTAAAATATTTTTAAAAGATTGAAATGTTTATATGAAACAACAGATTAAGGGAGAAGAAAAATGAGAGTTAAAAACCACTAGAAAGAGCAAATAGAGAAAAAAATTTTTTTGTTTAAACTTTCCTAAAAGCCAGAAAATCAGATTCATTTCAATATATTATATATGGTGGGGAGGGGGGGACTTAACAAAAAAATCACACTGACAGTAAGAGGAGCGTGGGTAAACTAAAATAAAAGTCTAGGCAATCCCTGGTGGTCCAGAATTCTGAGCTTCCACTGCAGGGGGGCAGGGCTTCAATCCCTGGTGGTGGAAATAAGATCCCACAAGCAATCCACCGGTGTGGCCAAAAGAATTAAAAAAAAAAAAAAACACTGTAATATATCCCTCTATCCATCTACCAATCAACAGTTGTGAATTGGTTAAAAAAGAAAGAAAACGTCTAGAGACCATTCAGTTTCTGAGTGAGTCTGATATTCCCAGGAAATGGGGTCCTACCGCACCAGGAGCCCCCCAGGCAGAATAGTCCTGGAACCAAGGGATACTCTGAAAGTGTCCTGGGACACCTGGAGGCTTATGGCTCCCAAGTGTCCTTATCAGATACTTGTGGAAGCAAGTACAGTGTCTGTGGTTCCACATCTGTGGGCAGGGAGAACCAACTCTCCTGTGCCATTTTATATAAGGGACTTGAGCATCCGCAGATCTGAGTATCTGCAGGCAGCCTGGAACCAATCGCCAACCACCCCCACTCCCGCCCCTGGCAGACACTAAGGGGTGACTATTTCTGACTCCTGCAGCTGGTCCAGGCAGCACAGCCTGGCCTCTGAAAACTTCTCCCAAGCTCTCCACTCCCTCCTCCTCTTGAATAGATCCTTATCAGAATAATAAATTATGTATCTGGTTAGTAGATAACCTCTTGCAAGATCACATAGGTAGGAAGTTGTCGAGCTGGAATATGAACCCTGCAATCTGAGACTAAAGTGTTAAGTGCCACCTATTCAGTTCTATGCAGTACTGTAAGTACTTTTAATACCTGTACCAGTAGATTTTCCACATCATATAAAAGCCAACATTTTCACTTTTAGTCACAGGGGATTTTTTTTCTCTTGTAATTCACAACCTTCTGTAAAATAAAAACAAAAGCAGCTTTAATTTCATCTCGAAATACTTCCTGTTTCTTTGTCTTCCTCTTCCTCTGCTCCTTTAAAACAAAAGTTGGTCTCTTGCTTTTCTTCTCTTTTTTCTTTCTCTTACAAAGGCAATGTGTACGTATTGCTGAAAAGCATACAAAATAAGCGGAAAATATCCTATCAAGTACAAACTACTAAAAATAAGAACCTGATAATGGTGTTATTCAACTGCCTGGGCATAACTCTAGAGGCTAGGTGATTTCAAAGACTTTTCTCCAGAACATAATGCTCATTATTTTGTAGCATCAATAAAATGATTGTGCTAGATCCATAACTAGAGTTGTCACACATTCTTTATTTGTGAGACTGAATAAAAAATGAGCTATTCCAATTTGATACTACAGTAATTTACCTTGATGTGTTTATCAGACTGTGTTTTCTGCTCATCTATAATCATTCCATCTCATTTTACCAAAAAACATTTGCATTGGAATCTTACTGATAATCATTCTTTACATATGTCTAATGGAATAAAATAAAGAGTGAGCATGGCTCCAATACTGATATGCTAAGTGGTGTCCAGCATCTTGGTGTTCTCTTTTTCTTCAATGTATATATGACTCATTGATGCTTCTGAGTCAGTAGTAGAGAAGATAGTTTAAAAGTCATTATCAATGTAAATTTTCATCTACAGACTCTACCTTTAACTTTCTCACACCACTTCATTTAAAGTCTTTTGTGTTGAAAAGTTTGTAATAGTCCTAAAAGAAGGTATTATGTGTTTCATCTGTTGTTCCAAAAGAAGCGAAAAACTAGACTATTAACCCGCTGTGTAATCCCTGCACAGTCTACAACACTTTTCAGTGGGAAGCCAGGCTCTGCCAAGAGTAGGGAGGATTGCAGTTTAAACATTACAGGGTCAAGTTCAACATTTGTTCCATTCACAGAACTCCCACTGACATCAATGAGCGTTTTGTGCAGAGTAGAATGTCTTCTTCAGTTAAGTGATTTCTGTAATGCTTTCTATTTTGCCAGAACATATCCTACAAAGATTGTAACAAAGACAATATATGTAGCACTTCTTTTTTTTTTTTTAGGTCTACCCCTTATTTCAATAAAATGTCATCTACAAAAATGCATTTTTCTCATAGAACATGATTTAAAAGGTAAATAAGACATTTTGCAGAGAATGGAGAGACTTTTAGATCATTCTAAACTCATCTGCTTGCAATTATATATATACATATATATATATATATATATATATATATACACATAGACTTCCCTGGTGGCTCAGTGGTAAAGAATCCGCTTGCAACATAGGAGCCGCAGGAGACTTGGGTACGATCCCTGAGTTGGGAAGATAGCATGGAGGAGGGCATGGCAACTCACTCCAGTATTCGAACCTGGAGAATCCCATGGACTGAGAAGCCTGGTGGGCTACAGTTCATAGGGTCACAAACAGTTGGAAACAACTGAAGCGACTTAGCATGCATGCATATAGGTATATACATATATATATAAAGAGAGAGAGTTTTGTGTGCAATATAAAAATTACAACTGAATTCAGTCAGAAGGCTTTGACCCTCTGAAATTTTATGTCCTATGATATATCATTGATTGGAAGCATGGAGTTCTTAAACTTATTAGACCAAGATATGTGGAACTAAATATCAATTGCACAGATATTCCTAGGTAAATAAAGTCAGCTAAATAGGAAAAGTGAAAGCACTGAATTTTATATAATGGTTGAAAGGATAGGCAGTCTATAATAATGAAGAGTATGAACACACAATATAATTTTTTGTTAAGTGAAACAGTAATGTCAATGAAAATTAACAAAAGTATTTTAATAAATGTATAATCATAATTTATAGTTAGCCCATTGCTTATATGTTAGCCCATGTGACTTATAATTTTAAAGGACCTTTAAGGGAAAGAAAATATTAGAATATTAAAAATATTAAATTTAAAGGGAAAGAGAATATTAGATTTTCTTTCCTTGCATAGCTATAGAAATTATCTGTATTGCTTCTATCAGTTTGAGAAATTACACATTAATTTATATTATGAATGAATTTCACCATAATTTAAAGTCATCTTTGACTTTTAAAATTTAAAAAGAAAACTGAAGCTTCTTATAGACACAGAAATCTGGCATATGTTTTGCTTAATCTTCAGAAATATTTTAAAACAGATTGCATTCCAAACATCATTAGTATTCCATAAAAAGCATGGGCATGACACATTCATACTTCACATAAGGGAGATGCTCCTGTTTTTCTGTTGCTCAGGAAAGTTTTTAAAAAGGCAATAGGGGAAGGAGAAAACTGATAGAAAGTAAAAACAAAATGGAAAAGAAAATAGGCACTCTGGACTGTGAAACAACTCACTTCTTGTTATCTCCAACTATCACCCAATTGCAACATTTTAGAATGAATTTTAGTTTCTACCAGAGGTTCCATTTCTCCTACAAACTGTAAGGATGACAAGTCTTTCAGAAAATCACGAGGTCACCTCAACTATAACTTACTGATGGTATGCTCACCATTAATAAATGCAGTAAAAACTTCCAAGTAATTTAAACATGTATCAGATGTCACCAGCATCTGTGGACCTATTAGTGGGCTGAACATTTCACATGTAGTACCTCATAAGGTAATTTAAAAGATTCCAAGTTATGAAGTTTTAAGATTACTCTGTAAGCTATATGGGAATTTCAAAAGGAATCAGTTGTTCCATTCCATGGTCTTAGGAATCAGAAAAAGTCCCTACTTATGAATAACCATCATAAAGCGACTGTCAATTCTTTTGTGGTCTTTTGTGTTGAGGACTGTTCACCAGATGTGTGGGATGATGTGGCAGTTTTTAAATATGTCTACAAATTCTTTGACATTCCTCTCACCAAAAAATGCAATCTATGAACTTTCTCCTTGAAAATGGGCTGGCTTTTTCTTCTGCTTCAACCACTGGAATACAGAGGAAATGACACTCCGGAGACTTCCCAGGTGAGGGCATAAAAAGAAGTGTGCTTCCACTGTGCTCACTGAAATACTGGCTTTTGAAAACATCAGCTACCAAGTAAATACTCTATCTGCCCTCACACTTAATGAAGTGTGAGAAAGGTCAAATTCTCCCACACGGAGAGACCACATGGAGAGGCCCTGTGGTTACACATAAGAATTGAGAAAGAGAGAGAGCTGCCTGGCCAGTCTCTCGCTGCTCCAGCCTCTCTTGCCCTGCACTGCCCCCATCTCCCACCCCGACTCTGGTTCAGTTCCAGCCATCAACACGTGAGAAACTGTGAGAGCCACGACTGCCCAGACAAGCTCTTCCCAGACTTCCAGCTCAGAGGATGTATACTACATAGCAACAGTAACCAAAACAGATAAAGACTTCTTAGTTAAAAATTTTGGCGGGGGTACTGAAAATTTTGAAATACATTCTGGAGGTCACATAATGAACTTTCATGTGTAATTACCCAGATTCAACACATTAAAATTTTTCCCACACTTGCTTCACTTTTTCCCCCTTTATATTTTCTTTGCTGAAATATTTTAAACTTTATCACAGATATTGCGTCATGTCAAGTGTCATATGATGCTTCAGTGTGTGTGTGTATGTTCAGTCACTCAGTTGCGTCCAACTATTTGTGGACCCATGGACTGTGGCCTACCAGGCTCCTCTGTCCATGGGATTTCCCAGGCAAGAACACTGGAGTGGGTAGTTATTTCCTCCTCCAGGGGATCTTCCCAACCCAGGGATCAAACCCGCATCTCCAGCGTCTCCTGCATTGCAGGTTGATTCTTTTAGCGCTGAGTCACTGGGGGAGCCTGATGCTTCAGTATGAATATCTTTGAAAACAGACATTTTCTTACGTAACCAATATGTCATTATCACACTTGACAAAATTAACAATAATTTTCTGGGATCATTTAAAATCTAGAGCATAGTCAAATGTGATGATTGCCTCAGAAACATGATTTTACATGATTTCTTAGAATAATGATACAAATAATGTCTACACACAGTATTTGGTGGTTGTGCCTCTTTGCCTCTTCGTCTAAACAGTCACTCCCACTCCTCCCCCTTCCCTTCTGCCATTAACTAGTTGCAGAAACTAGATAAGCAGTCTTAGGAATGCTTGTTTCCTTGCAGTGTCATTTAACTGGCTTCTTTATCCCCTGTAGTCCTGTAAATGAAAGTTAGATCAAAAGGATTAACTAGATTCTGGGTCAATTTTTTGTCCTCCACAGGGATACTTGATAAGTATTGTATTATTAGCAATGTATCACGTCAGGAGGCATGTGATGTCTGGTTGTTCCACTTTTTTTACTCTTGGCCATGCCACCAGGCTTATGGAATCTTAGTTCCCTGACCAAGGATCAAACCTGTGCCTCTCAGAATGGAAGCATAGCATTCTAACCACTGAATCACCAGGGAATTCTCTAGTTGTTTCACTTTTAGTGATGCTAAGATTGATCCCAGCTGAGCTATTTAAAATCCTAAAAGATGATGCTGTTAAAATGCTGTACTCAATATGTCAGTAAATTTGGAAAACTCAGCAGTGGACACAGAACTGGTAAAGGTCAATTTTCATTCCAATCCCAAAGAAGGGCAATGTCAAAGAATGCTCAAACTACTGTACCATTATGCTCATTTCACATGCTAGCAAGGTAATGCTCAAAATCCTTCAAGATAGGCTCCAACAATACATGAACCCAGAACTTCCAGATGTACAACCTGGATTTAGAAAAGGCAGAGGAACATGAGATCAAATTGCCAACATTCACTGGAACATAGAAAAAGCAAGGGGATCCCAAAAAACACCTGTTTCTGCTTCATTCACTCTGCTAAAGCCTTTGATTGTGTGGATCACAACAAACTGTGGAAAATTCTTCAAGAGATGGGAATACCAGACCACCTTACCTGCCTCTTTGAGAAACCTGTATGCAGGTCAAGAAGTAACAGAACTGAACATAGAACAATGGATTGGTTCAAAATTGAGAAAGGAGTACGTCAAGGCTGTATATTGTCACCCTGCTCATTTAACTTCTGTGCAGAGCATAGCATGAGAAACGCTGGGCTGGATGAAGTCAAGCTGGAATGAAGATTGCCAGGAGAAATATCAGCAACCTCAGCTATGCAGATTATACCATTCTAATGGCAGAAAGCGAAGAGGAACTAAAGAGCATCTTGATGAGGGTGAAAGAGGAATGAAAAAGCTGGCTTAAAACTCAACATTCAAAAAACTAAGATCGTGGCATCCAGTCACATCACTTCATGGCAAATAGATGGGGAAATAAATGGAAACAATGGAAGATTCAGAAAAATTACAGATACCAAGGGAACATTTCATGCAAAGATGGGTTCGATAAAAGACAGAAATGGCAGGGACCTAACAGAAGCAGAAGATATTAAGAAGAGGTGGCAAGAATACACAGAAGAACTGTACAAAGAAGATCTTCACGACCCAGATAATCACGATGGTGTGATCACTCACCTAGAGCCAGACATCCTGGAATGTGAAGTCAACTGGGCCTTAGGAAGCATGAACAAAGCTAGTGGAGGTGATGGAATTCCAGCTGAGCTATTTCAAGTCCTCAAAGATGATGCTGTGAAAGTGCTGCACTCAATATGCCAGCAAATTTGGAAAACTCAGCAGTGGCCACAGGACTGGAAAAGGTCAGTTTTCATTCCAATCCCAAAGAAAGGCAATGCCAAAGGATGCTCAAACTACCGCACAATTGTACTCATCTCACATGCTAGTAAAGTGATGCTTAAAATTCTCCAAGCCACGCTTCAGCAATATGTGAACCATGAACTTCCAGATGTTCATGCTGGTTTAGAAAAGGCAGAGGAACCAGAGATCAAATTGCCAACATCTGCTAGATCTTCGAAAAAGCAAGAGAGTTCCAGAAAAACACCTATTTCTGCATTATTGACTATGCCAAAGCCTTTGACTGTGTGGATCACAATAAACTGGAAAATTCTGAAAGAGATGGAAATACCAGACCACCTGATCTGCCTCTTGAGAAATCTGTTTGCAGGTCAGGAAACAACAGTTAGAACTGGACATGGAACTACAAACTGGTTCCAAACAGGAAAGGAATATGTCAAGGCTGTATATTGTCACCCTGCTTATTTAACTTATATGCAGAGTACAGCATGAGAAACGCTAAGCTGGAGGAAGCACAAGCTGGAATCAAGATTGCCGAGAGAAATATCAATAACCTCAGATAAGCAGATGACACCACCCTTCTGGCAGAAAGTGAAGAAGAACTAAAAAGCCTCTAGATGAAAGTGAAAGAGGAGAGTGAAAAGCTCAACGTTCAGAAAATGAAGATCATGGCATCCGGTCCCACCACTTCATGGGAAATAGATGGGGAAACAGTGGAAACAGTGGCTGACTTTATTTTTCTGGGCTCCAAAATCACTGCAGATGGTGATTGAAGCCATGAAATTAAAAGACGCTTACTCCTTGGAAGGAAAGTTATGACCAATCTAGACAGCATATTAAAAAGCAGGGACATTACTTTACCAACAAAGGTCCGTCTAGTCACGGCTATGGTTTTTCCAGTGGTCATGTATGGATAAGAGTTGGACTATAAAGAAAGCTGAGCACCGAAGAATTGATGCTTTTGAACTGTGGTGTTGGAGAAGACTCTTGAGAGTCCCTTGGACTGCAAGGAGATCCAACGAGTCCATCCTAAAGGAGATCAGTCCTGAGTGTTCATTGGAAGGACTGATGTTGAAGCTGAAACTCCAATACTTTGGCCACCTAATTCGAAGAGCTGACTCATTTGAAAAGACCCTGATGTTGGGAAAGATTGAAGGCAGGAAGAGAAGGGGATGACAGAGGATGAGATGGTTAGATGGCATCACTGACTCAATGGACATGGGTTTAGGTGGACTCCCGGAGTTGGTGATGAACAAGGAGGCCTGGTGTGCTGCGGTCCATGGGGTTACAAAGAGTCGGACATGACTGAACGACTGAACTGAACTGATATATATGTTTGCAAGAGGAAAACTTGTGATATGATATACTAAAATATTAATGTTATGTATTTGTGAAGAATGAAATTTCCAATGATTTATTTTCATTTTTACCTATATTTCCTAACTTTCTATAGTGATGATATACATACACAGTATGTATGTATGGTTAGTGTGTGTGTATGTATGTATGTATGGTTAGTATGAGATGGTTAGATGGCATCACCGACTCTATGGACATGAGTTTGGGTAAACTCCACGAGTTGGTGATGGACAGGGAGGCCTGGAGTGCTGCGGTTCATGGGGTCACAAAGAGTCGGACATGACTGAGCAACTGAACTGAACATATACAGTAGTAAAGAAAATGTGATTACCATTTTATAAAATATTTTAAAAATCACTTTAAAATGAATACATGAATTATTGTCATTGTTGTATTAGTCACTCAGTTGTGTCTGACTCTTTGTGGCCCATGGACTGTAGCCCACCAGGTTCCTCTGTCCATGGAATTCTCCAGGCAAGAATACTGGAGTGGGTAGCCATTCCCTTCTCCAAGGGATCCTCGAGACACAGGGACCTTACTTGAGTTTCCTGCATTGCAGGCGGATTCTTTACTGTCTGAGCCACTAGGGAATCCCCAAATTGTTGTCACAGGTGTAGAATTTTTGTTTGGGATGATGAAAAAGTTCTATAAATGGATTGTGATTATAGTTGCACAACATTGTGAATGTAATTAATGTCATTGAACTGTATTCTTAAAAACAGTTAAAACAGTAAGTTTTATGTATATTTTACTACAATAAATAAATAAATGGGGTAAAAAAAATTACTCCAGATTATCTCTAGTCATTAAATTAAACTTACTAAATTCCATGATTTTGCCATACTTCAGTTATGCTATGTTAACAGGTGTCCAAAGCATGATTACTTGCTTGGTATCTAGGAGTAATAAATATAAACTAATACTAAAGGACTGAATAGGATTTTATACACAGTAAGTCATTTAATATTCTCAAAATTCCCTGAGATAAGTACCATTATTGTCTCCATTTTGAATGTGAAGTTAAGGCTCAGAAAGCTGAAGTCATTTATAAAAGATCACTCAGATAGTAAGTAACAAAATCAAGGCTTGACCCAAGGTCTATCTGACACCAAATCACTGCATTCAATACCAAGTTATAACAGTTTGACTCTACTGGCTCTGCATTGCCATATGGAACTTACAACACAGCATCTTTGTGGTTATAAAAAGTCTTTCAAAACTTTCCAGCTATAAGTTTACTTAAGAAGTCTCCCACGTTTACTTTTAAACTTTTGTGTTTCTGCTATGTTTAAAATTGGTTAATTGAGCTTTCATGGAAATCATTGCCATGATTATAATTATTTTTATAGTCATGTCAAATAATGATAATCATGGTACACTTACTCTATTTCAGTTAGAGAAAATGTCGACAAGAAGGTACAATTTAGGATTCTGAACACATTTTTTCCAAGATGGAGTCAGCAGGTTTCTGGAAATGCTGGAAAACAAAAATCACATGATTATTCTTCTATACCCAGTACCTTCTGCATATCCAGGGTTTAGGGAGAGGACCAGGGTTTGGGTTAGGCCTGAGTTTAAGAAACATAGCGTGGATGGACCTGGAGATTACTAAGAAAAGAAAGTCAGGAGGATAAATACCATATGATATCACTTGTATGTGGAATCTAAAATGTGACACCAATGGACATAACTATGAAACAAAAACAGATTTATAGATATAGAGATTAGATTTGCCAAGTGGGAGGTGGGATGGGAGAGAGAAGGACTGGAAGTTTGGAATTAGCAGATGCAAATTTTTGTATATAGGACGGATAAACAACAAGGTCCTATTTAGCACATGGAACTATATACAATATCCTGTGATAAACCATAATGGAAAGAATATGAAAAAATATATTAACATATGTACAACTGAGTCACTTGGCTGTACAGCAGAAGTTAAACAAAACATTTTAAATGAACTATATATACGTCAATAAATTAAACAAACAAAGAAACACAGTCAACTCACATATTCTCCTTCCAACTTAGAAGCTTACTGTGGTGTGTTAGTATATTCCCAGGGCAGCACACTGGCTCTAAAACCTACTCCCTACTTCTTGCTCATACTCCAAAATCATCAGATGTGAGCTCTGGTTAAGAGTTTGTAACACGTGGGCCCCCTCTTTTTTTTTTCCAGGCATGGCTTAGAGCTCCTGAGATGGGGGTTCAATGGATCAGGAAGATCCCTTGGAATAGGAAATGGCTACCCATTCCAGTATTCTTTCCTGGAACATCCCATGGACAGAGGAGCCTGGTGGGCTGCAGTCCATGTGGTCACAAAGAGTCCAACATGACTGAGCACACACACTGCACCGCAAGAATCCTAGAACCGATCCCCTCCTTTAGAGGCCGTTATAAATGTCAAATCTGAACCAGTCCTGCAGGGACTATTAATAGCAGCACATTTCTTTGGGACTTTTCACTGGCCTTCAGACACTGAAGACTCAACTTTGCAATGCAGTAAGCTACTTAGGGTTTGAAGTGCAAACAGCCACAAATTAAAAAAAAGGTCTCTACAAGTAGCCTGCTTATACCTTTACATTGTATTGACTTAATTTTCCCAAATAAAATTTGATTTATTCAATTAAAAGAAGAAATGCTCTTTCCAGAACTGTTGAGATAAATGTTAATTTAAGAGCACTACAAGCTCACTTCTGAAAGAAATGTGAAAAGTCATTAAAAATTATTCAATATTAACAACACTTTTAGAAGGAGGGTGAGAAGGTTAGCCTCATTCCAGGAATTTGTCCAGTCAGGCAGAAATGAAGTCTGAGCTTGCAAGAAACTCAGTTAATCAGGGTCAAAAGAGGAGACTGAAAAAGGTCTTTGGGGGTATAGAAAGAACACATAAAAATTGGATGAATGTTCAGAAACCAAAGTATCCAAGAATTGACCTTTTTGAAGTCCAAAAGACTTAATATTGAGAATATTTTCCACACTCTTGGTTAAGGCTCTATGAAATGCTCATGTGAATTTCCACTGCCCATAAATATGCCTCAGCCATCATGCAAATGCCCAGCATTAGACATTCTCATTTGAAAAGAAAGGGTGTCTCCCACTGAAAGGTGTGCACAGGGAATGATGAACATATAGTCTGTATTCATTTTCCTTGTTCATAGAGGAAAGCTATGGAATAGAGAATCCAAAACAGAGGACGACTCCTCTTACTCACACTTCAGTTTGACATGTATTTGTTAATTGTAATCACTTCCCTATTTTATCCTTACTTACCAGAATTTCTCAGCTTTAAGACTATTGACCTAATTCTTTGTGGGTACTCTGTGCATTATGTGATGTTACCAGCATCCTTGGCTTCTACCACCAGATGTTAGCTGTGACAACCAAAAATGTCCCCCAGGGGGAACAAAGTCAGTCCCAATTAAAAAGCGCTGATTTATACCAATATCAAAATGAGTGTGTTATTTCTGCTGGCACATACCAGCAAGATGGGAGGGAGAGTGACCTAAGAGACTATAACAAGAAGCTAGCCCAGGAATAAGAAAATTTATTGCAGTTAATTTGCAGTGGAGATAACAAGTAATTTACAGAAATTAAATATAGGGCTGGGACCAACTTATTAGAAGCAAGGTTCTCCACTGGTACACAGAGAGTGATTAAGGTTGATATAAATACCAGACATAGTTACAATCACCATCCTGCCACCAGACCCCAGCCACTGAAGATCAAATCAGTATTCCTTTTATAGAACGGAATGACTTGATACACATCGTGCGATGAGAGCTTGCTTGTTTTTCATTCATTGACAGCTGGTCCAGCAGAAAGGCTGCCAGATGCTTTGCCCATGCAACCAAATCTCAAAAAGCATATTGGGCCTGAGAAGATAAATTGGTGATGAGAAAGGATTTTAAGAAAGAAGTAATAATTACTTCTAGCTTAAATATAAATTGGGTGGTATTGCTGACTCATGTAGGCAAAATATGGTTTAGTCTTCTTTACATTTCTTGAACATATTTTGTGGGGAAAAAATCTTATTTCCATCTGAAAGTCTTAAGCAGGATGGTATACGAATCCGTACCCTGAAGATCTGTGCTACAAAGTATAGGCTAAACCTCCCATGTCGTCTTTCAGTCACGACCTTCTCCAAGGATACCACTAGACTGATTTCCATCCTACAGATAACTTTTGCCTGTTTTTATGCTTTAAGTGGAAAAATTTAATGGGTGTTATTTTGTGTCTGGGGCTTCCCAAGAGGTGCTAGTGGTAATGAACCCATCTGCCAATGCAAGAGACGTAAGAGACGGAGAGTTTGATCCCTGGGTTGGAAGCTCCCCTGGAGAAGGGCATGGCCACCCACTCCAGTGTTCTTGGCTGGAGAATCCCATGCACAGAGGAGCCTGGCTGCCTACAGCTGCTATTGTCACAAGGAGTCAGACATGACTGAAGTGACTTAGCGTGCACGCACATTTTGTGTATGGCTTCTCTCACTCAACATTATTTTGTGAAATTCATCCAAGTTGTTGTGTATTAACTGTAATTTCTTCTTTTCATTGCTATGTATTATTTCAATGAGTTAATATATCACAATTAATTTCCCTACCGTTCGGTTGTTTCAAGTTTAGGATTGTTAAAAACAATGATTCTCTGAATACAACACAGGCTAGAAAACATACATTCTTTGGGAGAATACATATGTTAATGCATTTCTTCTTGTTCTTCCATTAGTCACACTGACTGATCCTGAACTCTGCTGTGTGCAAAGCATTTAACAAAATGTTGCATAGATGTGCCTGTGGACTGGGAAAATCTTTATTTAGTTGTATTTATATCAGATCCAGCAATCATACTCTTTGCATGTTCAGTAACAGATTTCTATTTACTTACCCACCTAGAGAAAAAGTTAAGGTTAAGAGATATGTCTTACCATATCAAGAGGTTGATCCTTGAATTTAAGTGTGAATTAATGAAGACCTCTGGAAAGAGCATCTATTGTGCATCTAACACAGTAACTGGTGCAAGGAAAGCATGTATTTGTTGAAGGGGTGAATAAATTAATGGATGGATGGCAAAAATGGGACAAAATCAGTACCATTAGTAAGAAAAAAATGTTATTTAAGAAAATAATATTAGCAAGGTAAAGTATTTTGCCCAAGAAAGAGAGCCAGATAATGGATGAGCTGAGCTCTGAGCTCAGGCTGTCTAATTTCAAAGCACTTTACCTCTAAACCAGGTAGAATGACTGGAAAAGAAATGCTAATAAGGATGAATATAATTTCCTGAATTTAAGAGGAAAAATAAATTGCAAAACTGCAGAATTGTGTACTGCTGATAGTCACAGTTCAAATAAGAGACCTGATAGCTCTGGCTGACCACAATCTCAGCTGAGCCCATTGTGTGATGTACTACTAAAAAAGTGACTACCATCTAAGGCTACATTAATCAATGCAGAATCTCTCTCTTGAAGAAGTAAAAGTCCTGTTCAAACCAGCTCAGCACCTTTCATTTTTCTGTCCCTGACCAATGTCTTGGAGAAGATGTTGTAAAAAAGGTTCAGCTCCTTGTACCTGTGTTTCTGTGCTTTATTGTCACTGGAAACCTATAGGGTTCACTTCATACAGACAAGAAGTGAACAGATTAAGGAACTCCCATGTAACCATTCTGAATTACTAATCTTTTATCTCAGGTCCAATTCTTGCCCTCTGACTAATCCCCTTACTTGACATTTTGGATTGTCTCTTCTGTTCATACTTACATGGAAAGTGACCACTGAATGTCTATTTATGACTCAGAGACACAAGCCAGCAAGGTTCACTCCCACGGCCAACCTAAAAATTCTGGCCTGGATCCAGCCCTGGGTACTACTAGTGAGGAAAGGGGATTTACTCTGTGATGGAACATTGTATGTGGTTATGGGAGTCCTGCTAGCACAGGTATTGATAAGTGAGGATATAAGATAATCAAGACAATGAATTATCTAGAAACACCTGAACACAAATGATCTTAGCCAAAAGACTAAAAAAGAATATGTTATCCAAGAAAAAGCTGGAGAAACTAGAAGAGTTTTACCTGGACATGAACAGGCAATACTGTGTGTGGGGCCCGACTGTGGGCCACACGTGATAGCTGTTATACAGAAAAAGGAATTACTCATTCTGTAAGGAAGAAATGCAAATGGGTGGAAACTTCTAGGGGGCACCTTGGGTTGCTGAGAGGAAGAACTCAACCATTAGGAGGTATCTATTGCAGTCATGTCTACACACTGAAGAGAAGGTAGTTTTCTTCAAAAAATTCAGAGTTCTTGGACTTGAGAAGAAAATGGAGCAAAAGTACAACAGAGGTAAGGAATTCACAATATCCATGAGTCACTTTAAAGTATCTCCAAAGGTTGGAGTGCTTTAGGGTCAATTTCTTGAAAGAGGTTGGTTTATTTTGTAAGTATTTTGAAGAAAAGAACAGAGATGATTTTCGGGGAAAAATGGCAGACACACACAATACAGCTGGGGTTGAGAGAAGAGAATATTGGGTGTAGTGAGGGGCCCTCTGTTTGACGAGACTTTAACAAGAAGTGTACAGAAGAGGGACAGAATAGGAAATTCGAGACAGTGGCAGGACAACTGATAAGTAAGTCTATTTCTAATTCTTAAGGTATTTATGAAACATTTTAGGTCATAGACTCCTAAAAGTTCCTAAATGTTTATTTAAATGTAAAATAAGATCTGCTTATCCAGAAAAGAATTATAGTTTTCAAAAATATACTGATATGAAAATTTCACATATCATTGAATAATTTGCCAAAATTTTAATGAGGATATTCACAGACCTGAAATTTCTAAAGAAAATATGGAATATCAAGATACTATGCTATAATATATGCCTCTTTATGTATAGCATATCTTTGGAAAAAGATACAAGAAATTGGTAGTAATTGCCTAGGAGGGAGACCTAAAGGACAGTTGTTGGGGTGGAAAAGACAATTTTCATTTTATACCTTCTGAAACTACTTGCAATTCTATAACATGTGTATGCACTACTTATTCAACTTAAAATTATTAATAAAATAGCAATCTTTTATTCCTGTTTAAATCAATATCAAAAGTTTGAAAGACTCTATATACATCTTACCATCCATCTGACTGTTTTAATTTCCCTCCTTTCCCACATAATTTGGATCCTGTTTTAACATGTTCCTTTTGACAAGGCTTTCCTGGTGGCTCAGATGGTAAAGAATCTGCCTGTAATGCAGGAGATGCAAGTTCAACCCCTAGGTTGGGAAGATCTCCTGGAGAAGGGAATTGCAACCCACTCCAGTATTCTTATTTAAAAAAAAACAACTTTTTTTCCAGATCATTTAGTTGGCTATGCTGGGATTAGCTATACTAGTTGCTGCATGTGGGATCTAGTTCCCCAACGAGGGATCGAACCCATGCCCCCCTGCACTGGGAGTGCAGAGCCCTAGCCACTGGACCATGAGAGAAGTCCCCCACTCCATTATTCTTGCCTGGAGATTTCCATGGACAGAGGAGCCTGGTGGGGTCACAGAGTCAGGCACCACTGAGTGACTCACAGTGTAAGTGACTACCTCTCAATGTGTCCAATTTTCTCCATTTCTATTGCGACTGCCTTAACCTGGGGTATCATCTAACCTCTCGTGGTTACCTCCCCAGTCTCCTCAATGGTCTATCTTTAGTCTCGTTTCTCTCCAATTTATTCTCCACATTGTGGCCAATGATGTAATCATGTCACCACTGTCCTTAGGAAGAAGTCCAGACCCAAGTCTTTCAGGATGCATCTCCTGCCTCTTCATCGTCATCTCTTGCCACTCTCACTTCTATGCTCCAGTCTTCCTATCCTTGGCCCTCTCTTCCTCCTGGAAAGTTCTGTTATATCGTTTTGCTGGCTTATTCCTATTCTTGAGTTCCTATAGATATCACCTCCCCTGGAAAGCCTCTCAACCCCCAAACTCTGGGCTAAGAAGCCCTCCCAGGTATCTCCAGAGTCCTCTGTACTTCCTTTCATTGTCTTTTATTTCATTACCCTGGACTTATTTTACTTTTCTTGTTTCCCACACACGACTATCACCTCCATGAAGACAGGGGCTGTTTGCTTGTGCTCACAGTTATACCCCCAGGCCTTAGAACAAATCTCAGAATTGATAAAAACTTCAGTCAATTAGAGGAATATTCAGGAGAGAGGAACTATACTTTCTCATGTGTTGAAAAATAAGATTGTCATATTTGGTAACAGAGACTTGCCTGACAGGAACATCAGATAAGAGGGATCTTATCAGTTTAATTTATTAAATTGTGTTAATATAGTTTTGTTCATGAATATTGTCTTTGGTGAATTCCTGGAAGGAAAGCATTAGAATGCTTCCTCCCCACTGAGGATATATTTGTGTCCAGAACATGTATTAATAAGGCTGGCTCTGCTGTTAGAGAATTCTATGGTATAAGAATACCTGGACATCTAATTGTATTTGACTAGAACTTCATGAAATTTTCCTGAAATTACCTTTTACTCTCCACCACTCTTTTTCTTTCTTTTGAAAAAAAAATTTTTTTTTACAGTAGGTCCTTATTATTTATTTTAAATTTAGCAGTGTGTACATGTCAATCCCAAACTCCCAGTCTAGCCCTACCCATCACTCTTTTTCTTATACTTCTCCCCAAAATACTCCAAAATAACCTCTTTCCAGTTTACTGTATTTTGTTCACATACTTTTACCTCTGAATAAAATAGTTGAAACTCAATTCCTATAAAATCATAAGTTTGTAGTTTCTCAATTTTAAGATGACAGAGATTCTCTTTTCTTTACAAGGCAGAAGCAAACATAAGAATATAATAGCCAACAATTTTAAAACTCATCATAATTTCAGATACATTATAATATGGAAGAATCTGTGTTGTAAGTACATGCATACCCACAAAAACATGCATTCGTTTGAAGGAAAAAAATGAAAGAAAATACTGTAAAATATTAACGTTGCTGGGATACGGAATTATGATTAATTTTTCTTTTCTTCTTTTACTTTCCCCCAGTGTTTCTATAAGAGGGAGGGCTATATTTTTTTTACATCATCACCAAAAATTAGTAAACTTTAAAAAGTAAGCATGTTGTGGGGCTTCCTTTGTAGCTCAGTGGTTAGGAATCTGCCTTGACGATGCAGGAGACACGTGTTTGGTCCCTGATCCAGGAAGATCCCGCATACCATGGAGCAGCTAAGCCTGTGAGCCACAACAGCCGAGCCTGCTCTAGGGCCTTGGAGGTGCAGCTTCTGAACCCACGAACTAAATTACTGAAGCCACGCACCTCGAGCTCATGCTCTGCAACAAGAGAAGCCACCGCAATGAGAAGCCCATGCATCGCAACTAGGAAGTATCTCCCCCCTCCCAACTAGAGAAAACCGAGGCAGCGTTGAAGACCTAGCACAGCCATAAATAAATAAGTTTTTTTGAAAGTATGCTGTATTGAACACATTTTCTGCTTCTCCGCTAGATGCTTAAAGTCTTTGAGTTCTCAATTTATGAACTGCATTAACACATTCTTGTCTTAACTTTGGGGCCCATCCTCCATTTCTTTGAGCCTGGTATTAATGACTGCTTCTAGTCTTTGCACAAGATTGCCAATCTTCCTTCCAGATGAAATTCCATAGAAAGCTTTAACGTAGAGGCTATCTTCCTTTTGTTTTCACCTGTTCTTATGTGTTTTAGTATAATCAGAAAATGAATTAGTGTCTCTGACATAACTGCACTTTCTAACACAAATAGGACATTATAGAAATCACTTTCCGAAAGTCGGCAGATGGCACTAGATTTGGTGGCTAATTAAATTTATTTGTTAATGATGGGAAACTTGCTTAGGGGGTGTTCAGTAAATGTTCTTTCCTTCTCAGGCTCATGGTGCCTGAGAAAAAACAAAACGACTCAAGAATAGCTTTTTCCTTCTGTTTCTTTTGTCCGTAACATTTCTTGTGCAAACAAAATTCTCCAGATCTTATGGATCCCTTTTCTTTATAAACACATAAACAAGCTTCTTGGAAAATGGCACTTTGAGTATAGCAAAGTTAACTTCAGTTCTTGACAGTTTTGCCTCAGAGCTGCCTTACTGGTTTATAGGAGCACTTAATTCCCTGAAGGGACAGGACAGAGGTTTTACCTTAGGGAGAAAGAGCCAATATGATCAACATTTGAATGTCTCAAAGCACTTTTAAAAAAGCTAATTAAGTAGAAGAAACATGGACTCCCACCTTTAGTAGTGCATTGTATGATGTATGAGGAGTCGCTCAGTCGTGTCTGACTCTTTGCAACCCCATGGACTATAGCCCACCAGGCTCCTCTGTCCATGGGATTCTCCAGGCAAGAGCACTGGAGTGGGTTGCCATTTGTTTCTCCAGGGAATCTCCTTGACCCAGGGATTGGATTCAAGTCTCTCACATTGCAGGCAGATTCTTTACCATCTGAGCCACCAGGGAAGCCCCAGTTAGTAGTATAGAGCTCTCCAAAAAGAAAAAACTTTTTGTTGTTGTTGTTTAATGATTTTTTAAAAATTTTATTGAAGTACAGTTGATTTACAATGTTATATTAATTTCTTCTATACAACAAAGTGACTCAGCTATACATATATATTTACCCTTTTTCATATTCTTTTCCATTATGGTTTGTCACATCATAGTGAATATAGTCCCCAGTGCTATACAGATGGACTTTGTTGTTATCCATTCTATATATAATTGTTGGCATCTGCTAATCTCAAACTCCCACTCCTTTCCTCCCCCACCTCCCACCGCCTTGGCAGCCACTAGGTTGTTATTTATGTCTTTAAGTCTATTTCTGTTTTGTATATATGCTCATTTGTGTCATATCTTAGATTCCGCATATAAGTGATATAATATGGTATTTGTCTTTCTCTTTCTGACTTACTTCATTTAGTATGATAATCTTTAGGCCTGCCTATGTTGCTGCAAATGGCATTATTTCATTCTTTTTGATGGCCAACATTCAGTTATATATATATATATATATATACAAAATGGAATGTTATATATATATACACACATATATATACACGTTATATACACACACATATATATAATGGAATGTTATATATATATACACACACATATATATACACATACACACATATATATAATGGAGTGTTATATATATATACACACATATATACACACACACATATATATACACAGACATATATATAAAATGAAATGTTATATATATATATATATATATACACACACACACACATATATATATACACACACATAAATACACACACACACATATATACATATATATATACACACACACATATATATACATATATACACACACACACATATACACACACATAAAATGAAATGTTATATATATACACACACATATATATATATATACACACACACATATACACACACCACATCTTCTTCTTTATCCGTTCACCTGTCAATGGACATTTAGGCTGCTTCTATGTCTTGGCTATTATAAATAGTGCTGCTATGAATATAGAGGTACATGTATCTTTTTGAAGTGTACTTTTGTTGATTTCTTTTATTGAGGCATAATTGATGTATAATATTATTTAAGTTTCAGGTGTACAACAGAGAGATTCATAATTTTTAAGCATTATACTCCATTTATAGTTATTATAAAATAGTGGCTATATTCTCTGTGCAAGAAAATATTCTTACCTACTTGCCACATGGTCATTTTATACTTGCCGAATCTTGGGCACTTAGCCTTGAACTTAAAAGACTGCAAATTCTGATAGCAATAATGGTACACTGCTTCAGTGTTGTCTTTTTGATAACACATTTATATTGTTAGCTATTTTCATGAAAGAGACTGGTGTTTAAAAAATTAACCAGTTCCTTTTTCCAACATGCCTCCATGAAGAACAGTAACTCTTATCCACTTCAATGGCTCCGGCCACCATCTCTCTGCAGGGGCTGCTGATCTACATCTCTTGCTCAGATTTCTGTTCTACGCCCAAGATGATCAACTCTTGGCTAGACATCTCAATTTGGATATCCCAACACACCTCACACACCATATATTCAAAACTTATTCTCTTCCCATACCCTCCTCTCATCCTTAGTTTCCTACCTAGGCGAATGGCCTCACCAGCAACTAGTTTCCCGAGCCAGCCACCTATCATCTTTGACCCATCCCTGTCCATCATCTCTCATATCCAGATGCCAAGTCTTGCAGCTTTTACTTGCTAAACATAACCCAAATCACTTCTTTCCATCACCGCTGCCACTAATAGTCCAGGTCACTAACATTTTTCACCTCAATTACTGCAAAAGGCTTCTAAATCATTTCCTTGCCTTTGGTGTCTATCCTTGAAGCTCTAATATAGAATTGTGGCTAGAGTGATCATTCTAAAACACATGGAATCATGTCACCTTCCTGCTACAAATAATGTACTAGGTAGCTGCTGCCCTCAGAAATAAATCCAAATTTCTGAACCTAGGTTTATAAAATTTTCATTATCTGGTCCCCACTTATTTCTGAGCTTCATCCCTTCTTACCTCCCCTCCTCTCAGGCCTTGCTATAGCGAGTGAGTTTCTTTTTCATTGGCTCTGTAATTTCCTGGTCTTTGTACATACTACACTCGCCACTTGGAACACTCTGGTTTTTCTGTATCACCTAACATTGGTTATCAACTACAGTCAGTCTCAGAGCTTGGTATGTGCCATGTTCCCTGGGAAGCCTTTTTAGTATTGCATCCCTGCTAGACTTAGTCAGGGGCCCCTTCTTACTCCTGATGCTCCATACTTACTCCTATATATATATATATTTATATTTACTTCTGTGTGTTTCCCTACTAGATTTTTAGCCCTCTGAGGACAAATACAGTATCTTTTACTTTTATATCTCTTGTAAAATGATCTTGTCTTACAAAGAAACCAGTAAAGATCTGGAACCAGTAAGCTCTCAATTAACATTTGTTGTTAAAGTATTGCACTCAATATGGCAGCAAACTTGGAAAACTCAGCAGTGGCCACAGGACTGGAAAAGGTCAATTTTTATTCCAATCCCAAAGAAGGGCAATACCAAAGAATGCTCAAACTACTGCACAATTGCACTCATCTCACATGTTACCAAAGCAATGCTCAAAATTCTCCAAGCAAGGCTTCAACAGTACATGAACCGAGAACTTCCAGCTGTTCAAGCTGGATTTAGAAAAGTCAGAGAAACCGGAGATCAAATTGCCAATATTCATTGGATCATAGAAAAAGCAAGAGAGTTCCAGAAAAACATCTACTTCTGCTTTGTTGACTATGCCAAAGTCTTTGACTATGTGGATCACAACAAACTGTGGAAAAGAGATGGAAATACCAGACCACTTTACCTGCCTCCTGAGAAATCTGTATGCAGGTCAAGAAGCAACAGTTAGAACTGAACATGGAACAATGGACTGGTTCCAAATTGGGAAGGAGTACGTCAAGGCTGTATATTGTCACAATATTTATTTAACATCTACGCAGAGTACATCATGGGAAATGTTGGGCTGGATGAAGCACAAGCTGGAATCAAGACTGCTGGGAGAAAACTACCAACAACCTCAGATATGCAGATAACACCACTCTTATGGCATAAAGCGAAGAACTAAAGAGCCTCTTGATGAAAGTGAGAGGAGAGTGAAAAAGCTGGCTTAGAATGCAACATTCAAAAAATGAAGATCATGGTATCTGGTCCCATCACTTCTTGGCAAATAGATGGGGAAACAATGGAAACAGTGACAGACTTTATTTTCTTGGGCTCCAAAATCACTGCAGATGATGACTGCAGCCATGAAATTAAAAGACGCTTGCTCCTTGGAAGAAGAGCTATGACCAACCTAGACAGCATATTAAAAGGCAGGGACATTACTTTACTGACGAAGGTCCATCTAGTCAAAGCTACAGTTTTTTCAGTAGTCATGTATGGATGTGAGAGTTGGACTATAAAGAAAGCTGAGTGCCAAAGAACTGATACTTTTGAACTGTGGAGTTGGAGAAGACTCTTGAGAGTCCCTTGGACTGCAAAGAGATCCAACCAGTCCATCCTAAAGGAGGTCAGTCCTGAATATTCATTGCAAGGAGTGATGCTGAAGCAGAAACTCCCAATACTTTGGCCACCTGATGTGAAGAACTGACTCATTGGGAAAGACCCTGATGCTGGGAAAGATCGAAGGCAGGAGAAGGGGACAATAGAGTATCAGATGGCTGGATGGCATCACCAACTCGATGGATGTGAGTTTGAGTAAACTCCAGGAGTTGGTGATGGACAGGGAAGCCTGGCGTGCTGCAGTCCATGGGGTCGCAAAGAGTCAGACATGACTGAGCGACTGAACTGAACGGAACTGAACATTTGTTGAGCTAATGTATTCATTAGCTCAAGTAGGAGTAACAGTTTCCCTGGCTGCTAGAATATTTGTAAATAAAGCTTGTCACGGAGAAGGAAATGGCAACCCACTCCAGTATCCTTGCCTGGAAAATCTCATGGACAGAGGAGCCTGGTGGGCTGCAGTCCATGGAGTCACAAAGGGTCAGGCACGACTCAGAGACTAACACACTTACTCTGACCACTTGCATTAGCAAGTAAACCTTCAGACGTGGGCTAGATCAGGGAAAATCACGACTCTGAATTTTGATGGAGGGCCTAATCTAGATTAAGTTCCTGTATCAGACTGAAGCATGTTACTTTAAAAGCCCTTAATTCCCAATTCTGACAGAAGAAACTTCTTCTTTAAAATGGGCTAGTAACTAGGTAAAGTGAGTTTCCTATTGTTCTCTTCCTTGGAGCATTCCTCTAGGGATTAGATGGTTTCAATCTTAGAGTCCACAAAAACAGATAGGCAAGAAGAGATAAAGATTACTGGTAGAGAACAATGCAGTGACCGAGTTGTTGAATGCATGGATTGAATAGCTAGAATATTTTTACAGGAACGTTTCAGAAACAGAGGTGAAGAAGAGACAATGCCCCTACTGAATAAAAGAGAAGGGTCAGACGACAAACACATAAATCAATAAAATAAAATCAGAAAGTGATCGATGCTATGATGTCTGAATAGGGCGATGTGCTAGGAGGTAGGGGTGGGAAGTGGCTGCTGACAATAAGGGGTCAGCTAAGGCCTCGGAACTAAGGTGACATCTGAACTGAGATCCGAATGGTGAAAAGGAGATGGGCATGTAAAAAATGAAGGAAGAATAATCCTGTTGGAAGGAATAGCAAGTAAAAGGCTAAATCTGCAAGTTCGAGAGACGGAAGAAAGAACAATGTGAACAAGGGAGCATGGGTAGAGATGAGAGCAAAGGAGGTGGCGGGGGCTGGCTATGTAAGGCCTGTGGCCAGTGCTAGGGAGTTTGGGTTTAAGCATCAGCACTCTGGGAAGACAGTGGAGGGTTCTCCCATGTAATTGACTTTACCTAAATATCCTTAAACGTATAGACTGAGGAGGAAGGAGTTAAAAGTGAAAAAAAAAGGAAAAGTTTTTAAACTTCTTTTCCTTAAACGTTTTAGTTCATTCATCTGTGCTTTGCAGCATTTCAGTACTCAAAATGAATTGCTGACTTATTAAAATGCATTTATTATACATTTTATTTCCTTAATTGAAGGAAACTTAAAAACATCCCCTGCATTAGTGAGTCTAGCTGAAGAACCAATATTCCCTGCACACTTTTATTTTTTCACTGTTCCTACCCAATGGGAGATTAGAAAGTAATTTTGTTTAAGAACTGAAGTTAATTACAAATTTTAACCGATTCTGCTCCCAGGTGGTTATCACAATTAAAATCAGAATTTATAACAATCACATCCAACCAGAACTCAGGTTTTAAAACCTTTCATTCTAGACCTTTAAGTGAACAACTGAAATCTTGCAAATCTTCTCTGTTTAATTACAATTTATACAGCCTTTCTAGTGAAACTGTTAGGTTTAAAGGTGAATTGAATCTGAGTGCAATTAAAGTTATTTGGACAGCATTCCTTGCTAGGAAATGTTATCAACATAGTGTTTGTTGATGATTATAAAACTTGGTTTGTTATCTATAATTCAGAAACTCTGTATGGTTCTGTCAAAATAAAAATGTAATATACTGATGTATTGAAAAAATATTTTTTTTTTCCTGAGGAGCTCAAAGCACTTCACCAGTGTTTTCTCTTTAGTCCTCACCATTTCCCCAAGGTAAGTAGATGGAAAGTGTTACACGCATTCAAAAATGGGGGAACAAGGCCAAGAGAAATGAATGAACATGCCCAAGGTCATAGAATACGTCAGAGGCATGGGAGGGATGAATCT
Source organism: Dama dama (assembly GCF_033118175.1). Classification (NCBI taxonomy): domain Eukaryota; kingdom Metazoa; phylum Chordata; class Mammalia; order Artiodactyla; family Cervidae; genus Dama; species Dama dama. The sequence continues at coordinate 21,894,594 of NC_083705.1, forward strand.
CAGGTCTTCTAATTCCCAGGGATCTGGCATTTTGTAATGTAGGGCAAGGTACCAAACCAGTTCTTCTTTGGTTTGGTACATTTATATTTACATGTATACAATTATAGCAAACTAATAATAAGACGCAAAGAGTCGGACACAACTGAGCGGCTGAACTGAACTGAACTGAATAATAAGACATCTGTTCTAGGGTATATCTCTATATTTGTTTGGTGTTTACATTGGCAATGACTCTTTGAGTTATTTTTAAATGACTACATTTGAGGGATCTTAAAAAATGCAGTAAGATTAAAATATTTATTTCATATACTGCATGTGGGCTGTCTGCTAGGAACCTATCTGGCTTTATGAGCGTTATCATTTTATGAAGACTGCATTTGTTGCCTGCTGTTTAAGGACTTAGAGATATGAAAATATGTACACACACACACAAATTTCATTGTTTCATTTTCTCACGGAATGTTTTTCCTCCATAATAGGATATTGGAACTTGTGAGCTCCTGGAAAAAATTAAAGTTGTCTAAGCTTAGGTTTGGAGAAGGCAATGGCACCCCACTCCAGTAATCTTGCCTGGAAACTCCCATGGACGGAGGAGCCTGGTGGGCTGCAGTCCATGGGGTCGCTAAGTGTTGGACACGACTGAGCGACTTCACTTTCACTTTCACTTTCATGCATTGGAGAAGGAAATGGCAACCCACTCCAGTGTTCTTGCCTGGAGAATCCCAGGGATGGGGGAGCCTGGTGGGCTGCCATTTATGGGGTCGCAGAGTGGGACACGACTGAAGCGACTTAGCAGCAAGCTTAGGTTTTCAGGTTTCAAAGTTTATATGCTCTTTCATATTAGTATATATTCATACTTTGCCTTTTTCTCTCTCTTCCACATCTGAACGTTTATTGTAAAAAGTTCCAAACACAGATAAGCATAGAAATATAGTACAATAAACCTCCATTTACACTCTGATTACAGTTATATGTAATTATAATTATAAAAACTTTGTGATCTTTTTTGCATCTGCCAAACTTTCAAAAAGTAAGTCTCACTCCTGTGTGCTTTACCTATGAAACTCTAAAAATAAAAGTTTAAAATCATAACCATAACCAAAAACTTAAAAATTGCACCTTCATATTATCTAAAATCCATTCCTTAATAAAATTCCCAGACTGTTCAAATCAGGATCCAAACACATGGCATTTGTTTATTGTTCCAGCTGTTCCCCTTTATCTTCATCCACTGCTGTTAACTACAGTGGACCCTCCATATCTGTATGTTCTGCATTCTTGGAGTTAACCAACCAGGATCAAGAATATCTATGAAAAAAATACAGAAAGTTCCAAAAAGCAAAACTTGAATTTTCCATGCACTGGCAACTATTTACATAGCATTTACAACTATTCACATAGGATTATCTTGGCCTCGGTATTTACCTTGCACTAGAAATGAATTAAACTATATGGGAGGATATAAGTTGGTTATATGCTAATTCTTTACCATATTATATAAGGGATTTGAGCTTTCTTAAATTTGGTGTCTGTGGGGGTCTTTGAACCAATCCTCTGACGATACCAAGAGACTGTACTTTCGAAAATGAGTTTAGTTGCTGTGAAGAATATCCCACATTCTGAAATTATCTGTTTGCTTCTTTGTGGTATTATTCAATTATTTCTCTGTCTCCCATATTTTCTAACTTGTAGAGCCTTGTTTATATCCAACTTCAATAAAGAAAAATGTTGCTGCAAGAACACGACATGGGAGATACTGAGAGTCTTCTATTACATCATGCAAGGAGGCGCACAATGTCTGATTGTTCCATTCTTAGTAATGCCAAGATTACTAAAGGGTTCATATGGTGACAGCCTGATTCCTCCATGGTAAAATTCTCCATCAGCTTTTCAACTAACGGTAGTAACCACAGATGATCTTTGCCTGAACTAGTTATTCATGTGTTTCAAATAATTATTTCTTATCATTTCTTCTACATTTATTAATAGAAATTCTTCTGTGAAGAAGAACCTTTCTTCATCAACTAAGCCTACTAGGTTAAAGAAAATCAATTCCTAATTTTTTCTTTTTATTTGACAAGGGGTTGGTATCCTAGATACACTCATTGGTGTCCAATTAGGTTAAATTTCAATGAATCGTATTCATGATTTTTCTTCATGCTGAAATTCATGCACTGAATTTTTATTTCTAACAACAGCAAATAGTGAAAGGAAATAGTACAGGTGGACTACTAGGGAACATCAATAGAACAGCACATAGACCTCTGTCTCTAGTACAAAGTATTTCACCATTTCAACTGAGCCTTTTCTTTTACTGTCTTGGGATTTCTTCAACTTAGCGGGGATGGGATATAGAAACCAAAGAGGAGAGAAAAACAGAAAAAAAGAGTCAGGTAGAAACAAGAGGGGGAGTATTGTGATTAATGGTCCAAAACCAAGAAAAAAGAAATACAATTAAACACGCATTTCAGAAAATACTTCTATACTACCCAGGATCTCTTGAAGGAAATAAACAACTACAGAAAGTTCTTTATACCTCTGTTCAAGGCATATATAATGAGCTTTATCAGTATTTTGCTTTAATAATTATAGAATTAATTGGTGAAAGTAGCTAAAATGGGGAGATGCTGATCATCAAGACTCCTGACAACGGCGAAATCTTTCATGTTATACATCAAAACAAGATCACGAGGGAGAATACCCTTATAAATTCACACGCCAAGGTGGATTGTACTTTTGGTTTCCCCATGAGCCACAGGGTTTGTAGGATACTAACATTAAAAGGGAACATGGTCCTGTTTATGCAATTACCACAGGCCTAACTGGTTGGATAACTTCTTTCCAATAAACAACCTTTTATTCTACAAGAGTATATTTTTTATTGCAGGTGTCAGAGATAATTTTATCTTTTGTTCAAGTACAAAATGAGGTGGGAGACTAGTTTTCAGCAATGAAATTTATAACGTTTTAATAGTTTTAATATTAGAAACATTTACATAACATGAGATATTTACAAAAACATAAAAGGTAAGGTTGATTCACATTATTTTTTGAATGGCCCCAAAATTCATGTTGAACGTCTTCCCTCAAAATAAGAACACTTGGTTTTTCACGCACCTTCCTATAATGGATATTAATCTAAGGTGTAATACTTTTGTCTGCCTTGCCAAGTTACACATTCTAAAAATCAAATACAGTTTGACATTCCTCGAAGATAAACAACACTAGGGACAAAGGTTTGAGAATATTTGAAGACAAAGTAGAAGTAGTAAATTACTGACCGTTTATACAGAACAGGCTTAAATGGTGTTTTTTTTCTAAAAACAGTTGAAAAGAATCTTGACACTCAATTCTGCTATCAAGTTGGTGGTAGCTCTTGTGGAGAAAGTTATCCGAAGGTTTGTTGGTGTTGTTCAGTCACTAAGTCGTGTCCAACTCTTTGCAACCCCATGGACTGCAACACTCTAGGCTTCTGTGTCCTTCACTATCTCCTGGAGTTTGCTCAAACATATCCATTGAGTCAGTGATGCTATCCAATCTTCTCTTCCTCCACCACCCACATCCACACTTCCTGCCCTCAATCTTTCCCAGCATCAGGGTCTTTTTCAATGAGTCGACACTTTCCATTAGGTGGTCAAAGTATTAGAGCTTCAGCATCAGTCCTTCCAATGAATATTCAGGGTTGGTCTCCTTTAGGATGGACTGGTTTGATCTCCCTGCTATCCAAGGGAATCTCAAGAGTCTTCTCAAGCACAATTTGAAAGTATCCAAAGGTTAGATTGGGAAAGTTTGAATAATGAGTTCCCAGAGGTTAAAGTGGAAGTAATTGATTTGGGGTGTCTTGACCAAATTTTCATCTATACATAATGGACAGATGAGAATGGGCATGAATGTAAAGATCTTTGTACCACACATTAATGCCCACTGGGGACAATTCACCATGCAAGAGATTCTAAGCAACCAAAGAGATAAGATGATTTGGCTGGTTGACATCAGTCAGTCTACGCCATCTGCCAGACCAGTGCCGATGTAACAGGCACAGGAACACAGAGTCCTGGAGGAAGATGGAGGCTATGTATGAACCCAGTCTCATGCACTGCCACTTGCCAGATCTGATCTAAGTGTCACTGACAAATGGGCAACATGTCAGCAACAGAAACCAAGAGTCACCAGGGCAAGACTATCCCCAAAGAGACCAAAGAGCCACTCAGTAAGAAGTTGAATACATTGGGCCCCTTCTACTCAATATTTTCCTGTTAATAAGAGGCAAATATTCTGGTTATATGTTAACTTTTCCTGCTTACACAGCCTCTGTCAGCATAACTCTCTTAGAGTTTATGGAGTGTTTGCTCCACCAACAAGAGATTCCTCATAACAGTTGTGAGATCAGGACAGCCCACTTTTCAGCAAAGGAAATGTGAGACTAGGCCCATGACCATGGAATTCTCCAAACTACTTATCACTTACTACACCAACCATCAGGTGCTGACCAGAAAGAGAACTGAAATGGTTTGCTAAAGACATGCTTGAGTGCCAATTCAGAGTCAATACTTTATAAGAGAGGGGAATTTTCCTCCAGGGTTCAACATCTCTACTAGGAAAATTCATGGGACTGGGAACCAAGGAATCAAAGCAGGAATGACCCTAGTCACCATCACTCACAATAACCCGCCTAGGGAATTCATGCTGTTCATTCTCATTACATGTGGCTCTGCAGGATCAGAGCTCCTGATCCTCAAAGGAGGAACAGTTCCCCTAGGAAACACAGTGAGAGTTCCATTGAACCAGACAGAGGCTATGCCTGAGCATTTCAAGCTCCTTGTGTAGAGAGACCAGCAAGTAAGAAGAGGAGTCCCTATTTAGGAAGCATAATGAACTCTGGAGAAGGAAATGGCAACCTACTCCAGTATTCTTGCCTGGAGAATCCCAGGGACCATAGCCTGCCAGGCTCCTCTGCCCATGGGGTTGCAAGAGTTGGACACGACTTAGCAACTAAACCACCAATTAACTCTGATGGTCAAGAGCAGACAGGGCTGCTCCTATACAACCAGGGCATGGAGGAACATATTGTGGAGCTTAGGTGCTCTCCTTGAGAATGTCTTGTTATGCTGTCACCAAAGTATGATGAAAATAGACAAGAGAAGGGCATAGAGATGAGGGTCTCGCTCCCCTCAGGAATGAGAATTGGATCATGCCACCATGAAAGTCACCCAAACCATCAGAGATGCTAGCTGAGAACTAGGGTTTTCTATAAAGGTGGAGGAGAAATTAAAATAGAATATCAGTGACAGGACCAAGACCAGTCTTATCAGCAAGGGGTATTGTTTGTTCCACCAGCTTTCCCCTTTTAAGGGAGAGAGGCCCACTGGACACACAGGATGCAGTGGATCCAAGTAGCACAAGGGGTAGTCTGGGCATGCAGCTAGCAGGTCTTTTAGGTGTTGCATCGGCTGCAGAGATCCACTTTCCCCCATCCTTATGGGTACCCATATCCAGTAATTGATGGAGGGGAGATCAAGGCCTGGCTAATGTGGCCCAGTTTGGGACAACTTGGGAAAATGGTTTCTGCTCCAGAGCTCCCCAAGGAATAGGCTAAAGCTGCCAGACTTGCATCACAGCTTGACTTCCCTCTTTGCCCAACCCTCCTTTCTCTCCTCTAGTGAATATCCCTAAACACTAAGCTCTGTCCCAGAGTGCACCTCCCAGTGTTCCCAAACTGTGAATACTGGTTATTGGGAATCTGCTTTCTTGAATCTTCCTCGGTCTGCAAACTTCTTTTTACTTTTTAAAAAATATTTATTTTTATTTATTTGGCTGTGTGTTTATTTAGTTGCAGCAAGCACGATCTTCAGTCTCCATTGCAGGATGCAGAATCTTTAGTTGCAGCATGTGAACTCCTAGATGCAACACATGGAATCTAGTTCCCTGACCAGTGATCAAACCTGAGCCCCCTGCATTGGGAAAATGGAGTCTTAGCCCCTGGATCACCAGGGAAGTCCCTGCCAACTTCTTTTTTTTAATTAATTAATTTATTTGGCTGTGCCAGGTCTTAGCTGTGGCATGTGCAATTTAGTTCCCTGACCAGGGATCGAACTTGGGCCCCCTGCATTGGGAGCTCGGAATCTTAGCCACTGGGCCATCAGAGAAGTCCCCACCAACTTCTTCTGTTAGTTGTGTCCACGTGAGGCCTATCGATGGCCCGGGCAGAGTTGGCCCTTGGCCTCTCCGAGTCACCATAGCTTTCAGTTTATTCTTTCCACTGTAGCACTCACTACGTCGTGCTGAACGTGTCACTTGTGTCAGCACGTCAGTCTGCCTCTCCAGACTGTCAGTCTCCCTCTTGAAACCAAGGATCCTTTCCTCACTAACCTTTGTCTTCCCAGTGCCCAGTGCACAATCAGCTCTCAGACAACGTGGCTGAATAGTAATGAATGAAGGGAAAAGCCTTATCTTTCAACAAGGCTTTTATATCACTCCTTCTTGGAGTCCTAAGCTCTTTATAAAACAGTGACCAAAAAAAAAAAAAAAATCTTCATTAGAACATCCTTCCTATTTGACTCTGTGTCAAGGAAAGTTATACTGAATTTATTTTCCCATCGTGTTGGGTATGAATCAAGTGACAAATGGGTACTGGCAGCAGAGCAGCCATAGATTTTCCAAGCCAGGGTAAAGGGTAAACGAGCTCTGTCTGCTCCTCTGGTCCATGTCCTGGAAGTCTCTGCCTTTCTGCTGACACAAGAAGCTGTCTTGTACTGAGAAGCTGATTTTTCACCAAGTACATGGCTAGGTCAGGAGTCAGACAGGAAAGACAGTCCTATTCTAGGAAGGCTAATGAGGAAGACAGATGAGTAAATATTGTACAACTTGGGTGTAGATTAGCCAAGTTCTTCTTAAATCACTTGTGACAGCATCAGTACAAGAATGGAAGTGAAATGTGAAGGATTCTTCAAAATGAAATAATAAAAGCGAACAATAACTAGAGTTCCATTGAAGACATACACATACCCACAACCATCCCTCACCTCCTCAACACATATACATTTTTCTCCATGAGTAAGTAGTTAAGGAGTCACAAACCTTTACAGCAGAAATATGTGTAGAAAGGGTTGCTTACTTACTGGGAAAATAAATTCAGTGAAGAAGTGACAGTGAGGGATTTGTGCAACAGAAGCTCAGGAAGAACCAAAGATGAACTAAAGGATGAATAGAGGATGCCAGAAGGCTCCTGTTCTTTTTTTCTCTGCTCCACTTTGAGGGGGATGTGCAAACAGGGGATAGAGAAAAGAGTGGAATGATAGCTCCTTCTTATAAGATGAGAAGCTATCAAAATAGTTTTATCTAACAGAGTTTAAATGCATAGGATAGGAGGAATAAAAAGCTTTTTACCAGGATCTGAATTAATTACTTACACATGGAAAAAGAACGAAGTGTCAGAAAGCTAATGCATCTTCTGGAAAACTAGCATAAGAGCTGACATCAAGATAATAAATTTTTTGCTAAATTAGTGTGCTGCCTTTTGTCCACAATAAGGATGCTATGCACCACTCCCTTTCAGTAGGACTTGCTCTTCGATGAATAATAGCGGATTTTATCTAAACCAGTTATGCTCTTTGATTTCTTGGTCAGGAGTGACAACAGTAAATAGGTTAGGAATTAGCAGGATCTATAGTTAGACGTTCACAGAAAGTCACATGCTCTGGGGAGAACCCTGAGCATGTGTCACATTCAGAGGAATGCAATAAGGGAAGATGCCAGAAGATAAGTGAAACAGTCTAATCAAGGCAAGATGGAAAATGTGCTTACCATCCATGCTCCTCCTCCAGCACTCCAGGAGAATCACTATCAAGCTTTGGTCCTAAGTCTACATTGGAACCACAAGTCCTACAGCTGGGTAAATGGTGGGGAGCCAGAGACCACTTCTCCTCTGACCTAAGGTCTACCCCGAAAGCATGCTCTCTCCTCTGGTCTCAGAGATGAATCTTGGTTTCACCACCCCAATGGGGAAATGAACCAAGGGGAGATAAGCCCAAGGAAATGAACCAATTAAAAGAACATAGACTAACAACATGGATCTCAACAGACATACAGTGAGCAAGAGAAGCCAGACATAAAAAGAGCATACTGTGTGATTCCATTTATATGAAGTTCAAGAACAGCAAAACTAACATATGGTGATAAAAGTCAGAATAGCAGTGATCTCTGAGTCAAGGCTGGTGGGGGTGTTAGACACTGCCTGGGAAGGAATTCAGGACATCCTTCTGGGGTGTGGGAAGCATTCCATATCTTGATCTGCATAGGGATTACCTGGGTGTCTCCAATATGCAAAAATTCATTAAACCAAGCATTTAAACTTGTATGCTTTATGTATGCATGCATGTTTCAGTCATGTCTGACTCTTTGTGACCCTATGTACTGTAGCCCACCAGGCTCCACTGTCCATGGGATTCTCCAGGCAGGAATACTGGAGTGGGTTGCCATTTCCTTTTCTAGACCTAGGGATCAAACCTATGTCTTCTGCATTGGCAGGTGGATTCTTTATCACTGTGCCAGACTTTATCTATGTGCTGTGCTATGCTTAGTCGCTCAGTTGTGTCCGACTCTTTGCCACCCCATGGACTATAGCTCACCAGCCTCTTCTTGTCCACGGGGATTCCCCTGGCAAGAATACTGGAGTGGATTGCCATGCCTTCCTCCAGGGGATCTTCCTGGGCCAAGAAGCCAACTGGGGTCTCCTGCATTGCAGACAGATTCTTTACCAGCTGAGCTACCAGAGAAGCCCCTTATGTATAAGACATATCAAAAAGAAGTAGACAAAGAATCTACTTATTTTTAACCCCATTTCTTTTATGCATACACACATACACGTACACTCACAGCACACAAGTTATGCAGCCCAAATACCCTGGCCGGTTTATGTCTGCCCTCCTCTTCCCCAGGAAACCCCCGTAGGGAGGGGCAATCTTGCCTTTGCCACAGTGTTTGGTGCCAGGGATGCAGTGGCACATAAGACAGTCCCAGACAAGGGGGCTGGGTAGAGACGGAACTCCATTTCCTGAAATTTGGGAATGAGAGGGGCATATCTGGAGCCCAAAAGCAAAGGGTTATCTACAGAGACAAGACCAGATACTTATAGAGACTAAAGAGACTTGGCCACAAAAAGCTAGACCAGAATTCTTTCCTGCCTGGAAGTTGCCAGAACAAAAAAGGATCAGAAAGAGCAATGATTTTTGTGGAATACCATGAAGCTAATAGGCCAGGTTCTGTGATTCCCCTGGTCTAAAAACAGGATTAGCTCCAGAATCTGCAGTGGAATTAGACTACAGTTAAGAATTGTTCTGTGGCCCCATTTTTGTGAAAGGAGCCAGAGTAGTCATTAGAAATACCATCTGCAGCCACAGAGACCAAAGGAAACTAACTCTCACCAAGGGATTAACCTGAAACCCTAGACCCATTAGCATTGTACTTTAATCAAGTGTCTTCCAAAGAGGTAATAGGCACTCAAAACAAAAGCAATTTTGAACCTTTTTAGCATCTGCGACCTTGTTCATTACATTCATAGCTTTTAGCTTTGAGAAAAACATGTGTCACTGGCATAGTGCATATTCTAGGAGGGCCAGATGGACCCTCCCTGCAATCGGTAGACCCATGAATACAAGCAAGGCTTGTCTCAGTTCAGACATAGATGCTATTGTGCCCAGAAGGATAGAGTGGCTCTCCATGTAGTCATTTAAGGACAACGTTAACCATTTTAGCAAGCAGAGAGAACAATGCTGTCGGAAACAACGGCTGCATCAGAGACCGCACTACTCAGCAAAGACCAGCACCAAACCGGGCAAGCAAATAGAAGTCCAGTAATTAATTTAGAAATTGTCCCAAGCTGCCTACTGGTCTTATTCATCAATGCCATTTATTGGAAGCATTTTTCTTTTCAGCCTGTCCAAGAGTACCCGTTTATGAAGGTGAAAATACTTCGCCTAGGGACAGGAACTGCTGCTGGATTTCCCTTCCTGAAATACCGTTTCCAGGATGTTCCTCCTCTGCTCACAGTTGTTCAAGGCTCCTCTTTCTGACATATCAAATCTGCATCGTTTTAAATGTTTTTCGGGATACTCCATTTCCGGCCTTATTCTCTGTAGCGATACTCTAACTGCTTACTTGACTCCTGCTTTGGCCAGTGCTTAGAAAGCCTTTGCTGGTGCTGTTTCCTTACTTGGAGCACCCTCTCGGCTTCCTTCTCACCTGTTCAACCCCTGAGCAGGGTGCAGAACCCACGTCTAGATTCCCCTTCTACGGACGTGCAACTGTTGTTGATTCAATCAACATTCACTGAATCCATCAAATCCCTCAGCCCTTAGCCTTCCCAGACAAGTTAACCCTTCATTTTATGGGAATAATCTTTGGGTTTTGTTCTTGTTTGAGGTAGTCTTTTCCAGGACCTGAGAAACCCCATATGGCTATCTCTTTTCACCAAGAAAAACCCTGTAGTAAATTTTTGTGAGTTTCTCTAGAGTATATACCTAGGAATGGAATAGTAAATTGTAAAGCGTATGCAACTTCAGCTTTATCAAGTAATTTCAAACTGTTTTATAAAATATTGGTATAAATTTACTTTCTACCAGGGAAGTAGAGATTTTGTATGGAAAGTTTCTTAGGGAGTACTCTTAGAATCAACACGCGTGTAAGGGGAAAGGAATGAAGTGGGATAGGATAGAGGGAGAAGTCGGACCGTGATACAATCTCAAGAAAAGCCTCGGCTGACCAGGCCAGGAAGGAACTGAGAAGCTGAGACACTTTAGAGTTGACCCATTTGGACCAGAGGACCAGATCTTTATAATCCCACTGGATCAGGGAGAGTACATAACTCAGGGCAAGACAAGGTTTTTTAGCTGTTTTACCACATTTTGTCATAACGTGCAGTTTTGTTTCTGGGCTCTCCACCCTATTCCACTGGTCTATTTGTCTGTCTATCAACACTGTGTTGTCATAATAGTATTCCTGCACTGTAGCTACAGATCAATTTTATGAGAATATTTTTAAAATATTGAGTCTTTCTACCTAAGAAAGGTTTATCTCTCTGGATAGTGAGATCTTCCTTAATGTCGCTCAGTAAGTTTATAATCACCTCCATACAGGTATTTTATAATTTTTACTGCTATTGTGAATGGTGTTTGCAACAACTTGCTGCTGGTGTTTACAAATACAATACATTTTGATTTTTCTCTAGAAATCTTACTACATTATTTTATTAATTCTAATAACTTTCCTGTAGATTCTTTTTAGTATTCTAGTAATCTATCTATTCCATATTGTCAAACTGACAGCAATATGTTTCAATACTAATTCATTATAATAGTGCATGTTCAGTCACTCAGTTAGTTGTGTCTGACTCGTTGCGACCCCATGGACTGTAGCCCACAAGGCTCCTCTGTCCATAGGATTCTCCAGGCAAGAATACTGGAGTGAATTGCCATTTCCTCCTCCAGAGGATCTACCTGACCCAGGGATTAAACCCACATCTCCTTGTCCCCTGCATCACAGATGGATTCTTTATCAACTGTTCTATCACGAAAGCCCATTATAGTACAAAAATACCTAAAAAAAAACCTGATTATTTTCCTCCTCCCCTGCCATATTCCATATTCTTTGTCTTCCTGAGTTTCCAGCCTTCTGCGCTTGTCTCCTTGCTTATTCACCATGGGCACCTGTAGGCAGGGGTGGGTCTGTGAATTGTTGGCCTTCACTGGAATAGACTATTACAGACATTATTGTGCAAACTTTTTTTTTTTTACCTGCCTATTAAGGGTTTCCCTAACTCTGTCTTTTTTCCTAATATATACATTTTACATAAATGATCTCAAATCTTCTATGCTGGCTGGGGCTTTGGTTTCCTGATTATTTGATTGGTTTGTTGGAGTGCCTCACTCCTTAGAGAAACAAAAAAATGATTGTGAATAATCAACAGACCAAATATGAAGGCTTTGACTCTCAATCAAAAGGTTGCTGAACTAGTTACAAATATAAGTTGTAAGTTATTTTTTCAATTTTTATTGGAGTGTAGCAGATTTACAATGGTGTGTTAATGTCAAGAGTATAGCAAAGTGAATCCATTTTATAGATAGATATACACACACACACACACACACACACACACGTGTGTGTGTGTGTGTGTATACACAGTTCATATACACAGTCCAAACTACAGTCCATGGGGTCACAAAGGGCTGGACATGACTGAAGTGACTCTTTTTTTAGACTCAATTCCCATTTAGATCATTACAGAGTATTGAGCAGAGTTCCCTGTGCTATATAGTAGGTCCTCATTAGTTATCCATTTTATATACGCGTGTGTTAGTCGCTCACTTGTCTCTGACTCTTTGCGACCCCATGGACTATAGTCTTTCAGGCTCCTTTGTCCCTGGGATTCTCTAGGCAAGAATACTGGAGTGGGTTGCCATTCCCTTCTCCAGGGGATCTTTCTGACCCAGGGATTGAACCCAGGTCTCCTGCATTGCGGGTGGGTTCTTCACCATCTGAGCCACCAGGGAAGCCCCCTTTTACATACAGTAGTGTGTAAACATCAATCCCAATTTCCCAATTTATCCCTGTCCTCAAGTTAAAGAATCCACTTGCCAAGATAGGAGATGCAGGAGATGTGGGTTGGGAAGATCCCCTGGAGTAGGAAATGGAAACTCCCTCCAGTATTGTTGCCTGGAAAATTCCATGGACAGGGAAGCCTGGAAGGCTGCAGTCCATGAGGTTGCAAAGAGTCATACACGACTACGCACACACACACACATGTCCAAGACTGAAGTTTAAACAAAATATTTAAGGCTTCTTTGTATCCTTTTTTCGCACTTTGATTGACTTTTTGGATTACTGGACACAATTGGAGTTACACACTGCTGAGGGACAAAGTCCGTTTAACTATAAAGTACTGAGCAAACACACAAACCAAATAAGAAGCCGTGCTCAGAAAAATATTTTTTAGGCCTCCAAAGAGAAAATAACAATCTGACTTTATTTGCTCTAGGCTAATGCACTGTATCAGGTGACTGCAGTTGTTTCAGTGGCACTCTGCCGCGCCACACAGATCATATCTGTCCGGTGGGATTAAGTGGGGACAGAAACTGTTCCAATCAAGCTGCCAGCACCTTGACTGAAATGTGAAGGCTGTAATCCAGCAGTGATTTTGAACTGGACAATGTGAGGAACGAAACATAGCAAGACTTGGTCATTCCTGCTGTGTCTCTGCACTAGAGCATTCTATCTCTATGACAGTGTATAAAATCCCATTATGTTAAAATTCTAGAACACATGGAGCCTTCTGCAGAAGCACGATGTGCTATCTGCCAAGAGACTAAATAAACCAAATTCATCTGGTGTTTTCTGTAAATAATTCACTAGTATTGTCTAGCATCTTGTATGTATTGGCTATGTTTGTGGAAATACAATTTAAGGAATGATCTATTCCTATTTTCTGTGATTTCACTGAAGAAAGAACATATTGTTTTATTTGTATATTTCATCTCAGTAATGTTTTACTATGATAACTCCATGTTACCACGTTATTCTTGGTGCCATGACGTCATAGTATTTTCCGAACTAAGTGATTTATTTCTTTGAAGGTTAGAAGGTTATGTGTATTTCATAATCTTCTCTGTCACTATTAACAGTAAATACAAAGTGTGTTTCATATAGAGCTCTACTACACAGGGTTTGGAGAAGGATTCTGGTATACATGATGTGCAGTTTCTGCCATCTGGGATTTGACCATCTAGATGGAGAGAGGACATGTCAGTAGATGAAAAAAAGATAATCATAATGACAGTTTTCGAACTATGAATTACTATGTTCTGGTGTTGTCTTAAGTACTTTTCATAATTATCATACTCCTCACAATAATCTAATATAATGGGTTGTATGTCCCCATGTTACAAATGAGAAAACTAAACAGAAACTTGAAATTGGCTGTGAAGATTCATTTCTTCAATAACTATTCAATAACAATTTTGTCGAGGATCAGATATTGCATAATGTAGGAATTCATAGGAGGGGGAGTTCTACTTGATCTGAGCTTCATTGTTCAATTGGATTTTAGTGAATGGAGAGAAAGAGAGGAGAACATTCCAAGCAAAGAAAGCGGCACTCCCAAAGGTTGAAAACATGAATGCAAATTTGGCGAGAATAGTTGGGCTTAAGTGAGTATAATTAGGAGAGTGAAGGTAAAACTCAATTCTACCCACAAACTTCCTTAAAAATTGGCAAAAGTGGTTTGGAGACAAGTTGTCGAGTGCTCATAAAGCTAAGGAGTTTAGACTTTATTTTACAGAAAATGGTGAGTCATAAATGATTTAACACATTTAAATTATTTAAATTATAATAGTAACATGTACATTAAAACAAATTTAAGCAATACAGAAGTATAGAAAGAAGAGGCAAAAGTTCTTCTCCCTTGCATCAGACCATAATTTTACTTTTCAGAAATAATCACTGTTAATAGTTTGGGTATTACCTTCCAACCTTTAAAAATTAATAAAAATATAGATCTACTTTTAAACAGTAGTGGATTACACTATACATACTTTTTGGTTACTTGATTTTTTTTCACTGAGTAATATATCTTGAATAGTTTTGTATGTTAATACATGCCATGAAGACCTTTGTACAGCCTCAAGCATTTCAAAACTTAGATGCAGTAAAATGAAAAAAAATCTAGAAAATATACATTAACATAGCCAATGTTGCCATACATATCTTTGATTATCTTCCTACACTTGCCAAATTACTCCTTTAGGCTAAATTCCTAAAAGTGGAATTGCTGAATATATTCATATTAAAACTTGATATAAAATTTCAAATTTTCCTCTGAGAAAATTGTATCAATTTATGCTTTCAAAGAAGGTGTTTAAATGCTTTTTTCTCTGTACTTCACCAATACCAGGTCTTATCAACAAAGAAACTTTTTGAGTGAGAATGTGACATGATCATAGCTGTGGTATGTGAAGTAGCTGGCTTATTCTAGATCATTCTTTGTAATGCATGATTCATTGTCTATTTAAAGTCTTAAAGCCAACAACTGGGTAATCAGACACTAAGGAAATGAAGGTTTCTAATGTATTAGGAAGGTGACTAAACAGAGCAAATCTCACCTGGCAGAAAACTAATCTTATTGCTTTAGGTCAATGGTTCTCAAACCTTGGTGCACATATAAATCATCTAGAGAGCTTTAAAAATTATCAGTGTCTGAGTCCCATGCCCCAAATTCTCATTTAATTGGTCTGAGCCTGAGATTTCTTTTTTAAAGCCCCCTTACATGATTCTAACGTGAACCACGATCAAGAATTCCTGCTTTAACTGACAAGCACATAATCTCCAAAATATACGAAAGGCTCATTCAACTCAGTAACAAAAAACAACCCAATCAGAATATGGGCAGAAGACCTAAATAGATATTTCTCTAAAGAAATACAAATGGCCAATAGGCACATGAAAAGATGCTCAACATTGCTAGTTATTAGAGAAACACAAATCAAAACTATAATGGGGTACCGCCTCACACTGGTCAGAATGGCAATCATTGGTGGGATGGGGTGGGAGGTGGGAGGGGCGTTAAAGAGGGAGGGGCTGTATGTACACCTATGGCTGATTCATGTTGATACGTGGCAGAAACCCACACAATATTGTAAAGCAAGTATCCATCAATTAAAAATAAATAAAATATTTTTTTAAAAAACCTCTACAAATAGCAAATGCTAGAGAGGATATGGAGAAAAGGGAACCCTCTTGCACTATTGGTGGGAATGTAAATTAGTGTAACCACTGTGGAAAACAGTATGGAGGTACCTCAAAAAACTAAAAATAAAGTTGCCATATGATCCAGCAATCCCACTCCCGGGAATATATCTGGACAAAACTATAATC
Source organism: Dama dama (assembly GCF_033118175.1). Lineage (NCBI taxonomy): Eukaryota > Metazoa > Chordata > Mammalia > Artiodactyla > Cervidae > Dama > Dama dama. The sequence goes on from NC_083705.1 coordinate 21,910,515, forward strand.
CAAAATGATACATGCACCCCTATGTTCATAGCAGCACTATTCACAATAGTCATGACAGGGAGACAACCTGAATGTCACTGACAGATGAATAGATAAAGAAGATGCGGTTTATACGCATGATGGAATGCTACTCTGCCAAAAAAGAAAAAAAACTGCCATCTGCAGCAACATGGATGGGCCCAGAGATTATTATACTGAGTGAAGTAAGTCAGAAAGAGAAGGACAAATACCATATGATATCACTTACATGTGGAATCTAAAATACGACACAAATGAACCTAACTATGAATCAGAAACAGACTCATAGAGATAGAGAGCAGACGTGGTTGCCAAGGGGAGAGGATTGGGGAAGGGATGGACTGGGAGCTTGGTGTTAGGAGGTTAAGCCATTATATAGAGAATGGGTAAACAACAAGGTCCTATTGTATAGCACAGTGAGCTGTATTCAATATACTATGATAAACCATGATGGAAAAGAATATTTTTTAATGTGTATATTTATATGTATAACTGAATCACTTTACTGTATAGCAGAAAGTGACACAACATTGTAAATCAACTATACTTCAAAAACAAAACCCCAAAACCCAAACCAAACCAACAGAAAACACTTAGCTCAAGTAAGAATACCTGTGTCACTCTGGAGGGGAAAGAGTTCCTGCTTTAAATGTTAATTTTAAAAGCTCCTGAACTCCATGCCCATCCATCTCATAAAGATGTCTGAGGTAGCTTGCTTTTCTGAGGCTCCTTGAAAGCATGATATGGATTCTACATTTGGGGGATGTCTCACTAGCGTTATAGTACTAGCCTGAAAGAATTTTTACTTCTTTTCTTGGCAAAGACACTGGATTGTATCTCAGGGCTTGATTTCATTTCTATACCTTAAACCACAAAGACAAAGAAACGTAAGTATTCATGGACTTGAGTCAAACAGTAGGTAAGCCTCAGGTGAATTAAATAGAAGCCTGGTAAGTCTGCAGAAAACAAATAAAATAAACATCATTCTTAGAACAGTTTCTGGAAGATGAAATGTACAAGTTAAAGTAGCTTTGGCCTGGCTGATATACAGAGAGGGCAGGATTTACACAAGGCACTATTAGAATAATGAATAACCCAGTCCAGTGGAGAACTGTTCTTCAGTTATTTCAGTTGTATGAGGTCTAATTTCTCCCATCTTAGTAAATCATAATCTTTAAACATATTCATTGTGATTAATAATACTGGAAGGAAAATCCCATAATATTTTGAGGGATGAATGTCTCCTCACTTTGCTGACCAGGGGAATGAGTCATTCACTTCCCTTAGACCTTGGGATATTTTAGTTTTCCATGTCACCCATCACTGCCAAGCAGCAGCTGACACTTTAAAGTGAACTTCTCCCTTTCAGAGATGAAAACTGAGCTCTAAATATTGGTATTCTGAGTTTCACATTTACCTCGGTTGCTAATTTTCTAGGTATGATGAAAAGCAGGTTGCTGATAAATGATGTCAGAACATCAGGCTTGGGGTTAGTTTCCTGACATTTCACTGGATACAGGATAGCTTGACCCAAGGTGTGAAGGCAAGCCAGAGCTTTGGGATGGAAACCAGGTGTAACGGGGTGAATCTGCAGTGTTTGCCAACTTCTGTGGTGTAAATACTCCCATTGTGGCTAATTTTAGGCTACCAAGTTTTAAAAATCAGCACTCAAACTGCAAATATTTAACAATTGTCTCTCTCCAGCTGCTCAAGCATGCTACTGGTTCTACCTCAATAAAAACCAACAGTCTTGGTTTTCTGGTGGGTAATTATAGATTGACAGCTAAAACATGGCATAGTTATTAGACTTGAGGTTGTCTGTTGTTCAAAACTCAGCCTAAGCGAGCGGCAAAGCTCAGTACCCACCTAGATCACAAGTTTCACAGCATCTACTTTCAAAGACTCTAAGGGTCCAGCAGTGTGAAAGCTCAGTCATTAGCACTGTGGAACATTTTATTTACAAGAGTATAAGAATTAAAGTCTAAGGACTTCCCTAGTGGTCCAATGGTTAAGACTCTGTGCTTCCAATGCAGGGGTTCTGGTTCAATCCCTGGTCAGGAAACAAAGATCCCACCTCTGAGGGGTGGGGTCAGAAAGTGAAAAAAAAAGAAAGAATTATAGTCTAAACCAAAACAGTTATTTTGGACAGGCACAGTGAGATGGATTGAAAATTAAAAGATATTTAACTTAATAACTAAATCACTTTTCTCAGGAGTAACGAGAAGGTTGCCATATGCTTGACCACGCTCCATCTTTTCTCATAAAGTTCAAAGGCTTGTTTAGGAGTGAGCAGCTCTTCCAGACTCCATTTTATTTGACCCAAATAAGAGTTGCAATCTCCTTGGAAGAAAGGACTCCTCCGTTTCTCCTGTGAAAGTCTATGTCCATCAAATGGACGGCTTCTAGACTAGAAACAAGAGCCACTGGTTGGCCTGGCTCCTGTTTGAAAAAAAGAGTCAGTCCCATGTTTTCCTAGAAAATGATCATTTTTATACACACACATGTAGGAGGTAGTCATTATTTTTATTTAGTACTGTTCCCATAAAAATATAAGACATGAATGTGTAAAACATGTCAATCAATAACTTTGAAATAATTATACAGATATTCTTTCTATATCACCATGTCATAAAACTCACTTATGTTATTAACATACAAAATAATAATAATACCTTGCATGTGCAGAGACGTTAAGAGTAATTTGGAATCTGAACAGATGTTAGTTTGTATCCTCACTTGCATCCTCAGTTTGTAAATCAGTACCCACATTTGTGGGCTTCCACAGGTAGCTCAGCAGTAAAGAATCTGCCTGCAATGCAGGAGACCCAGGTTCCATCCCTGGGTCAGGAAGACCCCCTGGAGAAGGAAATGGCAACCCACTCTAGTATACTTGCCTGGAAAATCCCATAGATAGAGGAGTCTGGTGGACTACAGTCCATGGAGTCACAAAAGGGTCAGACACAACTTAGTGACTAAACAACAGCATGTTTCAGGCACTGCTCAGCCAAGCAAGTTATTGTATCCTAAGAATTCCAAAGAACTTTATACTAACAACACATCTTGGCTTTACACATCAGCTATACATATCAATTTTACAGGCAACTATCAACTTTCATCCTTATTTGTTAAATAAAAATAGTAACTACTTCATGGGATTATTGTGAGGATTAAATGAGATAATGTAAATGAAGCACTTAACATAGGTTTAATATTTAGTAGATGCACAATAATCAAGAAATTATTATTTTTATATAGTTATTCTTTTGACCTTTTGCAAAGTTCATTAATTAAACCAATGTCACACGATCTTTTACAATAGTTTCATGCTGAGTATGTAATGTATGCATTATGATAGCCCCCCCCCTTTTTTTTATAGCCCCTTTTAAAGATAAGAAATTGAATTAAGAATTTTCTTAGCAGCTACATGGAAGAGTTAGGGTGTGTTTTTCATTGTGTTATTTCTAATAAATAGATCAAAACTGATATTCTAGTCATAAGATTTTTTTCATTCATGAACAGGGTAAATATTGCTAGCTACTGATTTGGGCAACACTATTATACCTTGAAAACAACCACAGATTTGTTAGTAGCAGCAGCAGCAACTATTTCCACATGTTTTCTGTGAACCAAGCACTACGTTAAGCACTTTATATGTTCCACCCTTTTTGAACCTTAGAACAACCCTCTATGGTAGGTATTATATTCCCTTCACAGATAATCACAAGAGCCAACATTTATGACCACTTGGTCTGTCACAGATATTGTGCCAAGTATTTTACATCCATTAATCTCACTTATGATTTAGCGACTAAACAACAACAAAAACCTCATTTTACTCAACCCAACAAACTTCTGAGATAGGGAGCCACTATTATTATTAGTATTGTAGTTTGTCAATAATGATAATATATAGACAAATTTGCTGTTAGAATTTTAGCGCAGGAAACTTTTTATGAGACATTATCTCTGTGTATTATAGAGTTTAAAGGTCCTGCCAGAATTATCTTGCTAGACCCAGTCCCATTAAAAATAATCGTTGAGATAGAGATAGGAAAGAAACAGTTGTTGGGTTAAAATTATGTTTCAAGCGTGTTTGCGCATCACTTTGATACAATCCCCTCTCCCAGAGCTGTAAATTAAAAGACAGTTTGTGGAAAACTTGAATTTGGGGGAGTCATTGTATTAGTCAGGCCCTATCCAGTTTGAGTAGAAATAAATTCAGTTTGGCAACTGCATTATGAAGAATAAACTATTCTTAACACCTGGTATCACTTAATAGACTTTCTGAAGATAAAAACGGTGATAGGGTCAAAGAAGGATGTTATTTCAGGGCATGTGTTGCTAATAATAAAGCAGTCTCTTTGCAGGAAGTATACACAGACAGCTCACAAAAACAGGAAAGTCACTCAGGAACCTGCTATAAAACTCCTGGTCTAAACTCATGAAACTGCCCTAAAGTCACAAGGAAGAGGTACCCCACATTAGAAGTCAAAGAGAGGAACACAGTTTTTCTCATACTCCAACCTCAACAACACTGTGTTTTCAATCCTGTGAAGACTGATCTAGACAGACGAAGGAATAGACCCTTTGACACCAAACCCCTAAGCATGCACACACCCATCATTTTTCAGATAAAGAAACTAAGACCCCAGTTGGATATGATGGACATCTAGTGTTTTTGTCTGTCCAGAATCGATTTCCCCTTCTGGTAATAATAAATTCCAACCCATGGAATTTTCTTTGGTATTCCTCCTTGACTCATGATCTTTGGGTTTGGAGAAGGCCAATCACACCCCTAGTTCCAGGGGTGGGCACAGAGCAGGCATGGACAGACGGGGTGATATCAGAGCATTCAGGGGCAGCACAAGGCGGAATCCAAACTGATTTATTACAGAGGTTAAAGTAAACTCCAGACCACACAGGTGATGCCAAAGCTAGGACTGTAACTCAAGGCCCATGCTCTTTTCCTATTATTATACCACATAACTTAGTTAAAAAAATTTTTTTTTACTAACTTAAAAAATAATTGTAGGTTCCATTTCAGTGCTAATAAGCCAAGCTGTCTCAGGGACTATGCTACTTTCTGTTTATACATTAGGTAACTGCAACATGTACCCACATTTTTTTCTTTCTCCTTAAAGAGAGTAACACTTTATACCAGGGTAAGGGTAAAGGATAATTTACTTTATAGTCAATTTCCTCTAAGGCCTTTAAAATATTATCTTATGCCACTAGGATACCACTATATATTTTATTCTATTAATGATTATAGTATGGTTTATAGCTATGTGAAAAGGGGGCTAGGAAAGAAATTGATATAGTATTTCATGATATTTACAGTGGTTGCACTGAAGTGACTGGGTTATAATTCCCCTCATGCCTTAATTTTCCAATTTTGGGGTAAAATTATATTTCAAAAATAAATAAGCTTATTTTTTCTAATAATCTAATTATTCTAAGGTCAATTATGTGTGCTTCAAATTATTTTTTACTCTCTTACAGCTGTTTCTATTTTGACCATTAATCTCCTCCTTAATTCTGCTGGGAGAAAAAGATATGAGAATCAAATTAGACAATAATCTGCCTATCCCGGGCGGAATTTTCCTATGAGCATCCACGTGTAAGTGTGGCTGGGTCAGAGTTGGTGCAACACGGCTCCCAGGAAATCAGTGAACATTGAAGAGAAGGTTTAGAAATTACCCAAATCAGTTTTAATTAACTATATCAACATGGTTTTTCATTACTTCAGGAAAATTAAAGTCAGCATCTCTGAAAATCATATTTGGGAGTCACCCAAAATGTCTGAGCTGAATTCTTTGTTTTCCCCTTTCCAAAACAGTTGTATACTCAATACACCCATATCTCTCAATTCTTCCTTACCACCTACCTTTACTAGTAATCAAGTCTTAATATGTTTTTGTCACCATTCTCATACTGTGAAATGGCAACCCACTCCAGTATTCTTGCCTGGAAAATCCCATGGATAAAGGAGTCTGGTGGGCTACTGTCCATGGGGTCGCAAGAGTCAGACACGTCTTAGGGACTAAACCACCATAACAAGTGATGTTTGGACTATCGTTTCATAGTCAGCAGTCTCCTCTTCCTCCCTTTAATCCTCCACAAAGATCTTTAAAATCACAAATCCAACAAAAAGAAGAAAAAGGATTTATAAAAAAAATCACAAATCCAATCCTTCCATCCTCCTGTCCCACCTCCCTCCACTCAAAATCATTCCCTGGTTCCTTATTTTCTTCAGGATAACATCCATACTTAGAACGGCATTCAAAGCCTTTCAGGATCTGGCATATAGTTACCATTTCAGTATCCTCTGTCGGCAGCCCCTGAACACTCCCTGACTTCACCTGTCAGTCCACCGAGCTACTTGAACTATCTAGCTGCAGATTTATAGTCCATTCTGAACAAATTACTGCCTGAAATACCTTGACCATTCTTTCTGGGGTTGATTAATTCACAGTTGTTGACCAAAGAGTTTGTGCCTTTTCAATTTTTTGCTATTTAAACACACCAACAATTTGACTAAAGCTGAAGATATGTCCCCTCTGTGACCAAGCAATTCCACTCCTTGTTATATGCCCTAGAGAAATGAATGCATATGTCCACCAAAAAAACATGTGTAGGGATATTCATGGCCGCTTTTCTCATAATAGACAAAAACTGAAAACAACCTGAAAGACCCTCAGTGAGAGAAAGCATGTATAAGCTAAAGTATATTTATTTAATGAAATAACCACGCAGCAATAAAGAGAACAGACTATGATATAATCCATCAGGGATAGAGTGTTGAGCTAAAAGGTCCAACATAAAAAAGTAAATAATGAATGTTTCTAGTTATTTCAAGTTCAAAGACAGGCAAAACTAGTCAACTGTAATAGAGACCAGAGAAGTGATTACCTCAGGCAAAGGTGGGGCATGGGGAGCTAGGTAAAAAAATAATTGAGCTTTACACTGTAGATTAGCATATTTCATACTGTATGTATATTGACAACACTTTCAAAGTTTTAAAAAAGCATAACGAATGTACATAACCAATTTAAAAAAAGTAGATAAAATAATTAAAAAAATGAATTCTCCCTTTGCCTTGATAAAAGTCAATGCAACTTCCATACTGGGGGTCAATTTAAACAAAAAAAGAATAGGGAGAAGGGTAAAACTTTCTTTAAACTAAGAGAAAAGAGAATGGTTTGAAGCAACTATTGATTTTAAGAATGAACTTTTGATTGGGTGCTGTGTTTAGTCCCTCAGTTGTGTTCAACTCTTTGCAACCCGACGGCTTCCCCAGTGGCTCAGGCGGTAAAGAATCCACCTGCAATGCAGGAGACCTACGTTCGATCCCTGGGTTGGGAAGATCCCCTGGAGGAGGGCGTGGCAACCCACTCCAGTATTCTTGCCTGGAGAATCCCTGCGGACAGAGGAGCCTGGAGGGCTACAGTCCATGGGGTCTCAAAGAGTCAGACACGACAGAGGGACTCAGCGCAGCACAGCACAGACTCCTCTGTCCACGGGGACTCTCCAGGCAAGAATACTGGAGTGGGTTGCCATGCCCTCCTCCAGGGCATCTTCCCAACACAGGATCAAACCCAGGTCTCCTTAATTGCAGGCTGATTCTTTACTAGCTGAACTACCAGGGAAGCAATTATAAAACAAACAAAAAGACTCCAGAATTTTCTATGATGACCATACGGCCTCAAAGTCTGTAACGGAATGCTTCAGCCCACCAGGGGCAAAAGGTTCTTTTACAAATTTATTAATCAGCTTTTATAAATATGTGATATGATTCCATTTAGACTGGCATTTTATCAGGAAATGCCATCGTAACTCAGAGTGAAGAGTTCAATTTGAGGGAAAGTGGAAGCTAGAAATGGAAGTGACAGGGGCAATATTGAGTAAATAAGGTTTATGTGGTCTGCCAAGAGGCAGAACAGTGGTGATCTTTGTAGGTAAAAGGAGAGAAGAACCAGGTAGATAAGACAAAGGGAAAGAAGCAAGGAAGAGACAGGTCTCTAGGCATTCTAAATATTTACAAGGGAATTTTAAAAGGTATGTGAAGCTGTAAAAGAAGCTGCTTTAGAATATTTCAGGTGGGCTCAAGAATAAGAGATTGGAGGGGGAGAGTCTCCCAAAGTGAAAGCAACATTGCTTCTTTTTTAAAAGAGTCCTTTTCAGTTCAGGAGAGGCAGTAAGACTCCGAGAGAAGGTGTTTAGGTCAGCCTCCCCCTCCCCAAGATTTAATAATTTGAACATCTAATTTGTCAGGTTTTTTTCTTTCTTAATAAGGATTTTTTTTTTTTTTTAATCAAAAAGAGCCCCAGACTTCCCTGGTGGTACAGTGGATAAGAATCTGCCTGCCAATGCAGGGGACACAGGTTCGATCCCTGGTCTGGGAAGATTCCACATGCTTTGGAGCAACTAAGCCCATGGGCAAGCCACAACTACTGAACCTGCTCTCTAGTGCCTGCGAGCCACAACTATTGGAGCCCATGCACCTAGAGCCTATGCTCCTCAACAGTGAGAAGCCAACACAATGCAAGAAAGAGAAGAGCCCACTTACTGCAATTAGAGAAAAGCCACGCACACACAATCAAGACCCAGTGTAGCCATTAAATAAAAAGCCTCATTGTCGTATATTTAGAAAATACAAAAAAATTTTAAGGAGAAACCAAAAATTACTCAAGGGATGATCATTGTAACATTTCAGTGTGGGACAATGTTTAATTGGCAGAGAGATGCAAAAAAAAAAAAAAAAGAGCAGACTGGAGATCCTCCTGCCCTAGGAACCCAGATGAATTTATTACTGGAGCTTTCGCACTGTTATTTTACTGGTGCATTTTTTTCACTAGAAGCTTTGTGAGGGCAGAGATTTTTGTCTGTGCTGTTCATGGCTGTAGCCTGGTGCCTCACACTCCAGAAATATTTGTTGAATTAGATATTTTTTTCCACATTTACTTATGAAGAGTAGCTGCTACTTGTTTTTTCCCCTTAATTAATAAAGCAGTTAAAATTCTTCTCATGTTCTTTCATGACTTTATCAGAGCAAGCCAGTTATTAAATGAAAATGTCTTTTGAAGTTTAGGAAAATGTAAGCAAACTTCATCATTCATATTAACATCACATTGCATTTCTTCTGTAATGTCTTAATGTTCACTCTCCCTGAATACTCATGGAAACAATTCCTTCCGTTCCTTAGGTTAATCTATTGCCCACATAACTTATTAAAAACCAATTTAACATTTGGGGCTTTGTAGCTGCATTTTTCTTGAAAACCAGGGTTTCTTTTCCAAAATTTGAGTCAGAATATTATATTCCAACCCCCCCCCCCATATTTAGGACTTTTCTTTGAATAAGGGAAAAATGATGGAGAAGATTTCATGATGCTTAGAAGTCTAGTAAAGGAAGTTAAGAATATTGAATATTCTTGTAGGAAAAGTTTTTAGGGAGGGCAGATGGAATTACTCAAGGTTAAAATGTAGCCAGAATTCTGTAGTCAACATTCCCTCACTTGGAATTAAAATGAGACCCTTGCAATCTTTCATAAGAGGTAGGCAGGGCCCTTCAACAATTCCAAGGCAACCAAGGTCTCCAGAGGCTACAATGCAGTTATTTTGGGGGAAAAAATGCTACATAGTTAAGCAAAAGGGGGTTTTATCGGTTCACATAACTGGGAAGTCTGGAGGAGCAACTATACTGGACGCTGGGTACAGAGGTTTTCACAACATCAGGGTTCTCTCAACTTCCATGTGATCAAATCTAGGAGACCCAACGGTCTTGCTTGGATCATGTACTCTATGCTGGATCATTGATGTTGTTGTTTTTCAGTTGCTAAGTCCTGTCCAACTCTCTGCAACCCCATGGACTGTAGCATGCCAGGCTTCCCAGTCCTTAACTCTCTCCCAGAGTTTGCTCAAATTTATGTCCATTGAGTCAGTGATGCTATTTAACCACCTCATTCTGTCACCCTCTCCTACATTCAACCTTTCCCAGCATCAGGGTCTTTTCCAATGAATCTTGGAGCTTCAGTTTCAGCATCAGTCCTTGCAATGAATATTCAGGGTTGATTTCCTTTAGGACTGACAGGTTAGATTTCCTTGCAGTCCAAGGAACTCTCAAGAGTCTTCTCCACCACCACAATTTGAAAACAATCAATTTTTTGGTGTTCAGCTTACTTTATTGTCCAACTCTCAGACTACATGACTACTGGAAAAACCATAGCTTTGACTATATGAGCCTTTGTTGCAAAAGTAATGTCTTTGTTTTTTTAAAAATATTCTGTCTAGGTTTGTCTAGGTTTGAGTAAACTCCAGGAGTTGGTGACGGACAGGGAAGCCTGGCGTGCTGCAGTCCATGGGGTCACAAAGAGTCAGACATGACTGAGTGACTGAACTGCACTGAACTAGGTTTGTCAAAGCTTTCTCTCCAAGGAGCAAGTATCTTTTAATTTCATGGTTGCAGTCACTGTCTGCAGTGATTTTTGGACCCCAAGAAAGTAAAGTCTGTCATTGTTTACATTTTTTCCCCAACTATTTGCCCTGAAGTGATGGGACCAAATGTCATAATCTTAGTTTTTCGAATGTTGAGTTTTAAACCAGCTTTTTCATTCTCCTCTTTCCCCTTCATGAAAATGCTCTTTAGTTTCTCTTCACTCTCTGCCTTTAGAGTGATATCATCTGCATATCTGAGGTTTTGATATTTTCCCCCACAATCTTGATTCCAGCTTGTGATTCAACCAGCTCAGCATTTTGCATGCTGTACTCTGCATATAAGTTAAATAAACAAGGTGACAAAATTATAGCCTTGATGTACTCCTTTCCCAGTAGTGAACCAGTCAGTTGTTCCATGTTGGGTTCTAACTGTTGCTTCTTGACCCACATACAGGTTTCTCAGGAGACAGGTAATGTGGTCTGGTATTCCCATCTCTTCAGGAATTTTCCATCTTTTGTTGTAATCCGTGTAGTCAAAGGCTTTATTATAGTCAATGAAGCAGAAGTAAATGTTTTTCTGGAATTCCCTTGCTTTCTCTATAACCATTGAATGTTGACAATTTGATTTCTTGTTCCTCTGCCCTTTCTAAATTCAACTTGTACATCTCAAAGTTCTCGATTCATGTACTGCTAAAGCCTAGCTTGAAGAATTTTGAGCATAACCTTACTACCTTGGGAAATGAGCCCAACTATACTGTAGTTTGAACATTCTTTGGCACTGTCCTTAGGAACTGGAATGAAAACTGACCTTTTCCAGTCCTGCTGCCACTGCTGAGTTTTCCAAATTTGCTGGCATATTGACTACAGCATTTTAATAGCATCATCTTTTAGGATTTGAAATAGCTCAGCTGGAATTCCATCACCTCCACTAGCTTTGTTGGATCACTGATGGTAACCAAAAAATAAGATACTTGAATGGGCAGGGCATGGGCAAAGCCTGGGCTGGATACCCTTCCATATAAGGAACCAAGTGGTATCCACTTCACTCAAACCAAGTGAAGAAGTCGATTCACCACAATGGATGTTCTGTTACCATATGCAGTGGCCAAGGGTATTGTGACAATGTTGAAATCACCTAAGCCCCTTGCTCTTGGAACACTAACTCCTCGGACACACACCCACTCACCTTTGTGTTGCAGGGAATGTTTTACTGCAAAGAAACCCTACCCACATGACTTAGACAGGACTCAGGACTCCCTTGTCTACCTATGACAAGGCCAGACATAGACTCTCTAACTTCCTATTCTTTGTCTCAAACCGATTAGCTGAGCTGTTAGTTCCACTGGCTAAGCTGGGCAAAATACCAGCTAACTCAACTTGAGCAAACTTTAGTCAAGTTTATCTCCTTCCCCCTGAACTTGGTCCCAGAACTCCACCTACCATTGAGCATGAGAATAGGGAATAACCCCTCCTTAACTGCCCCTTCTGACAATCAGCTGATGTCTGGGGAAAAATTCCCTGACCAACTGACTGTCTGATGACTCCATCTACCATCCCAATCTCCCACACCTGGTTCTTTCCATCCTCATTCACTCCTTTCACAGGGAACCCTGCTCAGTGCTCTGTGGTGACCTATATGGGAGGGAAATCCAAGAGAGAGGGGATATATTATAGGTACAGCTGATTCACTTTGCTGTACGGAAGCAGCTAACACAGCATTGGTAAAGCAACTAGAAAAAAACAAAAAAAGGACTGATCAGAGAGACCTTTGAGCTGTTTGCAGACCTTACAGCCTATGATCGAAGCACTCTCCCTATGCAATAGTCCTCCACCCCTTGTTGCAATAATCCTTGTGAGTTAAGTCTCTCCTTACCTCAGTTCATACTTGTGCTTTATTTGACACTGGCCAGACAAAACAAGGAGACACAGGAGATGTGGGTTTGATCCCTGGGTTGGGAAGCTCCACTGGAGGAGGAGGAAACGGCAACACACTCCAGTATTGTTACCGGAAAAAACCTCATGGACAAAGGAGCCTGGTGGGCTACAGGCCATGGGGTCACAGAGCAGCAGACATGACTGGGTTGCCATTTCCTTCTCCGTTATTATTTAACCCTAAAAAGGATGGTAAAGTTAACACATGTTACAGTACGGATGAACCTTGAAGACATTATGCTGAGTGAAATGAGCCAGTTACAAAAGGACAAATACTATATGAATCCAATTAACAGAAACAGAAAGTATAATGGTGGGTTGTCAGTGCTGGGAGAAGGCGGAAATGAGGAGCTGTTGATTAATGTGGGTAGAGAATTTCCGTTCTACGAGACAAAATAATTTCTGGAGACTGCACAAGAATGTAAATATAATTAAAACTACTAAATCAGTCACTCAGAAATGGTTAAAATGAAAAATTTTGTTATGGGCTTTTTTATCATAATAAATTTTTTAAAAAGTCAGCTTCATTACTAATAAAGCTAGTCGGAGAATGTGACATAGATCTGCAGTTATATGGGCTCACTAATACTTCCTTGAATTAAAATAAATTTCCTTAAACATCAGGCCTTTTCAAAGGACATGGCTTATCACAAAGTCCTCAAGGACAGGCCACTCTGAAAGAAAGAAGGACTGAGTAACACTATAATTCCTTCCCTCAATTTCACTCCTAACCAGTACAATGCAGGAAAAACATAGTAGAATAGAGACTAGGAGGGAATATACAAAACTGTGACGTTTTTGTAGTTTGGTTACTACGATAACAGAATTTGAAGTGATCTTTTTCTTTTCTCAAAACAGTATAATTGGCATGCCTTTAAAAAAAAAGTTAATTTAGTTTTTATTGAAGGATAATTGCTTTACAGAATTTTGCTGTTCTCTGTCAAACATCAACATGAATCAGTCATAGGTATACATGGTATGCCTTTTAAAAAATATAATTTGCTAACATTGAGAATACCACATTTATAATTATCTAATACACTCAATTTATTAAGTGGCTGAAAAGGAAAAAATAAAAGGGATTATTAATGTACAGTTTGCATTTCATAATTATCTTAACTATTTTCTGGCTTTTTATCATGTCATATTCATTAATGCTGTCAGCGAAGCTGAACAATTTCAAAATGCTTTTAATTGATATTAATGCCAAAACAAGAGGACAGTTTCACATAGTAAAGCATGCATCTGACTTGTATGTTTTCATTTGAAAAAGACCCTCCCTTGGGCACCAAAACTTCAAGGTCAGACACAAGTAAATTCAATATATTTGACTGGACACATATTTATTTAAATGTATAATTCAAATCACTAGAGTACTGGGACATCCCCCTCTTTTCAACACCTCTCTGGAGAAAGCTGAAGATTTCACATTTCTAGGTTATCAGATGAGCATATCATGTTATGTTATGTGCTTGAGCTCTTATATTCAGAATGTGAAATAGTTGAATTCAAAGCTCTATTCTTTTTTTGTGTGCTTTCTCAAAGAGAGGATGTTTAAATATATATTCCTCTCTCCTTAATTTGTGGTGAAAGGGCTATCTTAAAATGTTGCAGTTGTTTACAATCAGATTTTAAAGAGAAAAATTTATTCACATTGAGCATACATTATGTCTCAACTTAAAATTTTTAAAATCATAAAACCAAGTTAGGAGAAAACTCCCCTGTAGGAATTTCCAACAAATAAATGAGTACATTCAGAATAGGCTATAGTATGACACTTTGGATAGTATAAAAACACTTCACATCTTTTAAAGAAAGATGGATACTGTTACGCAAAAAAAAAAAAATATATCTCCTCTATCAACCCAAAGCACATTTGTTTTGAGTAATTTCTACATACTCAGAGACATTCTCTAAAGAATCAATCCATCTGGGAAATTACTTCCTTGAACTTATACTAGAAAATGAAGAGGGCTTATCTGTCACATTTGCTTTGAGGGGAAAATGGTGTGTTTCAGATAAAACAGTATAGCGACCAAAATACTTCCCATCTGTCAACTTCATATTCCTCTCATTTAGTTTCACATCATGCACGTTGGCAAGATTCATAGGAGAAAAACAGACAAGAACAAATATTTAACGTTGTTGAAAGTATGCCAGTTTGGCAAGCGTGTGGAACAATGGGCATTCTCACACAGAATGTCAGCTAGTTCAGCCTCTCCGGAAGGTAGATTGGCAATGTACAGGCTATCAAAATTTTAAATATGCATATCCTTTGGCCCAGAAATTCAACTTCTGGGAATTTATCCCAAGTGAACAAACTGGACAAAGATGCAAGACCTACATACAAGCTTTTCATAAAGCACTGTTTACAACAATGATGAGTTAGGAGCCACCTAAATCTTTTCTCACTGGTGGACTGATCAAATACTTTATGATACATCTATTCAATGGAGAACTTTGTAGTGCATTAGAATAATATGAATATCTGTGTGTATTGTTAAGGAAAAGTTATACAATAGAGTATATAATCTGTGCTGTAAAAAAATTTTCCACATGCTTAGGATAAAACCTGGAAGGATGCTTTTATAAAACCAAAATATGCTTTTATCTCTGAGTTGTGGGGTTTTGAGCAATTTTTACTTTTCTATTCCTGTGGTTTTTTGAGAAGTGTTCTGAAACTACACCATGAACATGTGTCATTATTTAGTCATAAAATATACATGTTCTGGCTTGAAAAAAAATTAAAACACATCAACTTAATTGTTTTTCAGGATAAAATATTTGCAACTCATATCTGAAAAGAAATTAATATCTACAATACATAAAAAATCTCTTACAATTCGACAACAAAAAAATCCCCAAATCACCCAATTTAAAAAATGGGTGAAGAACCTAAATAGACATTTCCTCAAAGAAGATGTATATAAATGGACAATAAGTACATGAAAAGATGCTCCACATCACTACTTATTAGGGAGATGCAAAGCAAACCCACAGTGAGGTATCACTTCACACATATTAATATGGCCATTATAAACAACCAAACAAAATATCGAGTGTTGGTAAGGATGTGGAGAAATTGGAATCCTGCATGACTGATGGGAAATACTGCTCTGGAAAACAATATGGCAGTTAAAAAAAAAAAAAAGAAACATAAAATTAACACATGATCTAGCGATTCCACTTCTGAATATATAACCAAAAGAATTGAAACCAGGAACCTGGGGAAATATTCACCCGTTAAAGTTCATAGCAGTATTATTCACAATAGATAAAAGGTGAAAACAACCCAAATGTCCATCAACAAAATGAATGGATAAATGAAATGTGACATATTTATATGGCGGGATATTATTCAGCCTTTTTAAAAAAGGAAGGAAATTCTGATACATGCTATGAAATGGATGACATTTGAGGACATTATGCTAAGTAAAATAAGCCAGACACTAAAAAATAAATACTATATGATCTCACTTACATGAGCTATAGAAAGCGGTTAAATTCTTAGAGTCAGAAGTAGGATGGTAGCTGCCAGGGGCTGACGGAGGGTAGAATGAGGAGTTGCTGTTTAGCTTGTATAGTGGTGACAGTCGCACATCAATGTGAATATACTAAACACATTGAACTGAATACTTAAAAATAGCTCCAATGCTAAATGTTATGTATTATTTTACCACAATTTAAAAAGAAAGAAGGGAACTATATTCAGTATTTTGTAATAACCTGTAAGGGAAAAGAATCTGAAAAAGAATATATTTTAAAAAGTTGTTTTCTACATAGAGGTGTTTATTTCCATCATGACTAAGGAAGATCTAACTCGTCAGAAAAGTATCTATAGACTTTAAAAACAGAAAACATATATTCATTTCAATTCATATTCTCTTTCACACTGGCCTACATTGGTAGACATGTGACATTAATCCAAATCAATAGGAACTGAGTTAATCCTCTTTATTTGCCTCAATCCAATTAGGTTTATTTATATATGACCCTTATTTTTCCAGACTGCACCAGATACCTGAAAGACGAGGAGAGCTTGTGGGGTAGTGACAGGCAGAGATGTATTCCAATTATGTCAGCTCTTGCAGCCCACCCGATGCAGTCTGGCTTGTAAGTGACTACAACTCCTGGAGTTCTCAGAAACTGATGTGGGGCTTCCTACCTTTTGCTGAGTCTGACTCAGAGGTTCTCGATTTGATTCAGTTCTTCCCTGTGTGAAGGCAGCCTCCAGATGAGTGGCCTGTTGTTTATTCTTGTCCTCTTTTCTCTTGAACATGGTCCCTGCCACTAAGAACTTAGAAGGCAATTTCAAGTTGAAATGTGGGCATCCCTAAATTCCTTCTACCCTTTGCAGTTTCTTTGGTATGTTGGAGGCATTCTGACCAATACAAGTCATACTGACCATCTTTAAATTCTCTGGGGCCTCAGAATCTATATCTGTATGTTGCCTATAGGCTTATACCTATCCTGTAGACTTTAAAAACCCTTTCTAGAAATTCTGAAGAATCCTCATTCTGTTCCTGTTATACCTCCTGTGCTTTATTAAGGCTTCTTTCTTTTGGCATCTCTTTTCGCAATCCTGCAAGAATGCAATTTTGATAATGCTCAAGTTTTGGCCTATCCCCAGCATTCACATCTCAATGAGGATCAGCTGTCGGTATCGCTACGCTTGCTGCAGCTCCCATGGGGTTGCCAGGGGTTTTTGAACGTAGCCGATCTGCTTCCTCCTGGCCTTATCCAGCACTATTCTACATTCTTCTGAAGTGAGGGTATTTAATAAATTTTTAAAATTTGCCCAGGTCCAGTTGTGGGTTGCAAAAATCAATGAAAAAAAGATTTTGCAGTCTCTTTGAATCACCTCTAAAGGTTGGCTTAGCGTTCTCCTAATTAAATAAACCTGACGTTGAAAAGGGCACGTGGGACCCAGATCGATCCTATTGGCCGCCGGGTCTCAGCATTCACTCCCCCACTGGGCACTTGCCTTAATGGATGTTGTGCTCCATGAGCTTGGGGAGCTCCCTGGCCACACTGCCCTGGTGGGTATAAGAGAAGGAGACCTTTTCTATATTTCTGAGCCTCAGATCCTGAGGCGGGGGTCGGGGGTGAGCCTGAGGCTGTGGCTCAGCCGCTGCAGCGAAGGAGCGGCAGCGCAATCGCCATCGCGTGGGGGTGCAGGAGGCCTGGTCTGAGTGTTTGAATGAACCACAAGCCCTCTTTCTTCTCTCTAGAGTCAAGCACAACAGGAAAACAACTTTCCGTCTTCTCTGCACAGGTTTATTCTGACACAACAACGTAAAAGACTGTACACAATGTATTTCATCCCATTTTTCTTCCATTTAAAAAATAAATCTAGTTGCAAAAGTTGTAATTTAAGGGTCCATTTTCAGGTCATTTTTCTCTGGAGTCTAAACAGTATGCAGGGTTAGCAAAAAATACCATCATTTTCTTCTCTATGGGCTTGTAACTGAAAGCCATTCAGTTCTGGAGAATGAAGCCTAGAGGGCTGCAAGAGAGACCTGAATTAACTTTTCCCATTTTGAAGGGGTTTGCTTCCAGGTGGTTGATGTAAAGCAATCTCTCTCTATAGGTCCTTGCTACTGACATGAAGAAATTCAGTCACCAACAGCCCATTCTTAGCAATTAAGACAATCAGAAATAGATGGACATGGACTAACGAGACCCCCCCCCCAAAAAAAAAAGCAAAGAAAAACCAAAACCAAAGCCCAGGGGTCTCTAACCCACGTATGGAATATCTTGGCAGAGTAACCTTTTATATATTCTGCCAAAAGTACCAAAATCCCTCCAGATGGTACCCAGTTGGAGGATCAGTTGTTCTATCTAGTTTGAGCTGAGCTGACTTCAAGTTCTTGGAAAACAGCAGCTTCATATATCTGTTTAGGCTATGTGCCCTAGGAGGTCATGTGCCATGTTAGGAGGACATGCAAATCATAAAATGACCTTGATTACTGAAAGCAGGTGAAATATATTTGTCTAATCATCACCTACAGTTTCAATGCTCCCATTCTCATTGATATTTGAGTTTACGGAATTTAGCATATACTTAAAATTAGCTTCTATGATAAAGTGCTATGGGTTATTCAGCAAAATAGCCAGTTGAAAAATAATCTAATTTCTGAAAATAAAGTCACAAAGTTAGGTGTGTACACACACAGAGAATTTTCAGTCTCATCATTGGAAAACTGGGTCTTACTTGCTTTTTGGAAGAGGCCTTATTCTCTATGATCGAGCCATTCATGGTTAACTGAAATTGGTCTTTCTAACCACCTTTTATAGTGTATGCCATGAATATTGGAAGCTTGGTGCTTTGCTGTGGCTGCATGGAACTGGTAAGGTGGGAAAGGTTTAAGATCTGCCTGTCATGGTTGAACAGCAAGATGGACCTGGCTGCAAAAGTTGACTCCAGAAGTTTAGCCAGCTGGGACAGGGAAAGCTACTTACACCATGTCCAAAGGACACAGTCATGTTAATTCCAGATGTGGCGACCTCTGGCTTCCTGATAAAGGAGGCTGGGTACAGTAGTAGGAAATTCAGATGGTACTCACTACTCAGGATTTAGACTAAAGGGTGAAATAGTGGAAAGGGTTAGAAGGATAGGGAAGGGCTTAAGTCTGGTATAATTTGGGTATAGTTATCAATATAAAGCCTGTCATAGGCGTGGAGAGGGAAGAGATGGTAATATATCCATGATCATTCATGTAGACACCCTAAGTCCAGCTAACAATATGAATACCCAGGGAATAATTAGCCCCAGAAATTAACATTAGAACACTAATAGTTGGAAGAATTCACATTCTTTCAGCACTCCTGCATGCTTTTTGTAAGTCACACACAAACTTTCTCTCTCACACACACACACACAGGCAAAGAGAGATTTATTGCAAGGAACTGGTTTATGTAACTTGGGGGGCTGTGTAGGCAAGTCTGGAATCCGCAGAGCAGGCCATCAGAAAGGGTAGGCTGGAAACTCTCAGAAAGGAGTTGACACTTCAGTCCACTGGAAGAATTTCTTCTCGTTCAGAAAACCTAAGTTTTTTCCTTAGGCCTTTCAACTGATTGGATCAAGTACATCCAGATTATAGAGTATAATCTTTCCTTAAAGTCCACTGATTGTTCATGTTAATCATATCTACAAAATATCTTCATAAAACACCTAGATTAGTAGTTGATTGAAAAATTAGGCATAGCCTAACCAGGTTGACAAATAAAATTGGACCATTACACCAGTTACATATCATTAAGTAGTGTCAAGTGTCTGATTTTTGCTTTGGATTTGAGCCTCTGAAAGGTAATGACCGTGGGTTTTTTTGCGTTATACTATGTCTTCCAGATGGAGAAGGCAATGGCACCCCACTCCAGTACTCTTGCCTGGAAAGTCCCATGGACAGAGGAGCCTGGTAGGCTGCAGTCCATGGGGTCGCTAAGAGTCGGACACTACTGAGTGACTTCACTTTCACTTTTCCCTTTCATGCATTGGAGAAGGAAATGGCAACCCACTCCAGTGTTCTTGCCTGGAGAATCCCAGGGACGGGGAAGCCTGGTGGGCTGCCGTCTATGGGGTTGCACAGAGTCGGACACGACTGAAGCGACTTAGCAGCAGCAGCATGTCTTCCAGAGGGGAACAAATACATTTTAATCATCTGTATGATTAGTGTTCCTAAGATCTTAAATGTGTGGGAGAGACAGAACCATAGATGTATTGCATAGCTCAGAGATGTATAAATCTGAAAACAAGTGAGACTAAGCTTTCTGGTTGAGAACTCAGTGGGGCCAGTCCTGGAAACTAGGTGGGGCAGAGATGACGGGATGTGGCATAATTTCTTAAAAAGATGACAGACTCTGGAATCAGACCCACCAGACATACTTTGAATTAGAGCTTTACTACTTTGCAAATACTGAGACCTTAAGCAAATTGCTGTCAGTTCAGTTGCTCAATTGTATCCGACTCTTTGCGACCCCATGGACTGCAGCACGCCAGGCTTCTCCATACATCATCAACTTCCAGAACTTGCTCAGACTCATGTCCATCGAGTCAGTGATGCCATCCAACCATCTCATCCTCTGTCGTCCCCTTCTCCTGCTGCCTTTAATCTTTCCCAGCATGAAGATCTTTTCCAATGAGTCAGTTCTTCTCATCGGGTGGCCAAAGTATTGGAACTTCAGCATCAGTCCTTCCAAGGAATATTCAGGACTTCCTTTAGGATTGACTGGTTTTAAAAAATTGCTAGTTTTAAAAAATTCCCTTTATTAACATATAGTTTACATATAATAGTAATGTACCTATTTAAGTGTATATGTCAATGAGTTTTAACAAATTTCTACACCTGCATAATCATATCCATAATTCTAATATACATATGTAGAAATATACATATTTCTACACCTGCATAGTCTATATACATAATATAGAACAAGTTGCTTGTGTTCCTTCCCAGTCAAATCCTCCTACTCACTGATCTGCTTTCTGTCCCTATTTATTAATGTATTCATTTCAAACAATATTTATTGAGCACCTATTATGTTTAGGTGTTGGTGCTGGGATATAGTAGTGAATAAAACAGAAAAAAATTGCTGCCATCATGCAGAGGGAAACAAAAAGCAAACTAAGTATGTAAAAAGTATATGGTAGGTCACATGATGAAAACTTCTATAGAAATTATGGGAAGTAATTGTAGAGAGTCAGGGTGGGGTGGGACACATGTTGCTCTTTTCAAAGGGCAGTCGGGATCACATCACTACTTTTTTTCAGCTTGAGATGGATTTGTTTTTTTCTTACAAAAACAAATAAATGAATACACTGACTTGAATGTTCTTTTCTCTCGCAATTTCCCCCTTCCAAAAAGCAATCACTGTGAGAATCCTTAAGATGGAAAGGCAGAGAGTGCGTCACCGGGACCCACGTTAGAGGGAAAAGATGCTCCACACATTAGAGGTCACAGAAGGGCAGTGTGGGTGAGCGTGGCTTGTACAATCTTGGCCGCTGTGAGGGGCAGAGTCCTTCTTCAGCATGGACTGGACATAAAGTGCGTTGGAACAATGATCTGATGGAAGTGAGGCATGAGTAATGTGGATATTAAGACAAAAATGTTCCAGGTAGAGAGAACAGCAAGGGCAATGACCCAGAGGTGAGTGTTGTTGGAATGTTTGAGAAACTGCAAAGAATCCAGTATGGTTGGAATGAAGGGACAGAGACAGATAACAGAAAAGATAAGAGAAGAAAAGGGGTCCAGGTATGAGATGGTTTTGTAGTCCACTGTGAAAACTTTGACTCTTAACCTTAGTGTAAAAAGGAGCCACTGTAGAGATTTAAGAAAAGTTGTGACATCATTTGATATATTTAAAAAGATCACTCTGGCTACTGTGTTGGGAATTGACTGTAGGGGCAAAGTTCATGATTAACATAAAGTACCTGATAGCTAGTAAATGTTCAAAAAATTTTTATCTGTTTGGAGGTTACTGATTTCCTAGTACAAATGATACTATGACCTCTTTTTGTTTGTTTGTTTTTGTGTAGTGCAAATATGGATTCATTCATTTACTCACCAAGTATGAATATAGTAGGTGCTGAGTAATAAAAGTGAGGTATGAAAGATAAGATTGCTGCAGATTCATAGAAAGTAGAATGGTACCAGGGATGGTGGAAGGAGAAAATGAAAAGTAGTTGTTTAATGGGTGGAGAGTTTCAGTTTTGCAAGGTGAAAAAGTTCTGTACATCTATTGCACAACAATATGAGTATACTTTATGGAATTGTAAAATTAATTGAGACCAGT
Organism: Dama dama; assembly: GCF_033118175.1. NCBI lineage: Eukaryota > Metazoa > Chordata > Mammalia > Artiodactyla > Cervidae > Dama > Dama dama. Next base: position 21,932,693 of record NC_083705.1, read on the forward strand.
AAAAAAAAGACCATACGTTCCTGTGTATGTAAAGGTGTATTTAGGTGTCTGCTGCCTGTCTAGACTCTACTCACTTATAAGCAATATCCCAAAGAATATGAAAAAGACTTACCTCTTTTATCCTCTAGGATGTAGAACTGGCTATACAGTTTTAAAAGTACTGCTATTTTTTCTTTTTGTCTTTCTAAAAAAAAAAAGTGTACATTTATGTAAATGACATATATGTCTGTGTAATGTACATATACAGGCTTCCCAGGTGGCACTAGTGGTAAAGAACACAGTGGAACACAGTGAAAGTCACTCAGTCTTGTCCGACTCTTTGCGACCCCATGGACTATACAGTCCATGGAATTCTCTAGGCCAGAATACTGGAATACTATACAGTCCACAGAATTCTCCAGGCCAGTATACTATAGAGGGTAGCCGTTCCCTTCTCCAGGGGACCTTCCCAACCCAGGGATTGAAGCCAGGTCTCTCACATTGCAGGTAGATTGTTTACCAGCTGAGCCACAAAGGAAGCCTAGTGGTAAAGAACCTGCCGCCAATGGAGGAGATGAAAGAGACTCCAGTTAAATCCATGGATTGGGAAGATCCCCTGGAGGAGGGCATGGCAACCTACTCCAGTCTTCTTCCCTGGAAAATCCCACAGACAGAGGAGCCTGGAGGGCTACAGTTCATGGGGTCGCAAAGAGTTGGACATGTCTGAAGCGACTAAGCATACACACACGAACATATACACACACATATATGCTCTTCTATTCGAATGTGTACATATGTGTACATGCCATATTAAACAGAGAAGTGTCTAGTAGCTTATCCTGCATCCAAGTAATAAGATGTAATTTTGGGTGACTTTTGTTACATTTTTGTACTTTTCTGTATTGTTTGAATTTTTTTAAATTAATAGGAATATAATTTTTTTAAATAGTCACTTTATTTAAAAAATTAAAGCTACAACAAAGCAGCAATAGAGTTCTGCTGTATGAACTGATGAGTGTGAAGTGCTTGGAACATGTCTGGAGCACGGTAAGTGCTAGGTAACTGTTGGCTGCTATTATTCTGCTTGTTGCTATGCGGCAGGCCCTGATCTCAGTTTGTTACAGGTGTTTCCTCCCTTAGTCCTTACAGATACTACATGTACTGAGACTCAGACAGGTTATGACAAAGATCACATGGTTTTTAAGTAAGAAGACCATATTTTACAGACAAATGTCTTTTAAATCCTTTAACATAAATAGCTATTGTACTTGTATAAAAGCTCATTGCTGAAAATGTTCTCAACTGATACTGTAAATGTGTAACTATTTTATATGATATAAAAGAGTGATGTGTAAATTCTCATAGAGTTTCTGGAAGTAGCTATCAATTTAAAATAAGTTGAATGGTTATATATTCTAAGACATACATAATTCCTATAGTGAACAAATAATTTGAACCTCACACTTCATAGCAAAGTTATTTTTCCTTTGTCATTATGGTTTGTACCAGGATATTAAATATAGCTCCCTGTGCTATACAATAGGACTCTGTTATCCATTGTACATATAACAGTGTATATCTGCTAATTCCAAACTCCCAATTCATCTCTCCTCCGCTCCCCTCCCCCTTGGCAACCACAGGTCTGTTCTCTATGTCTGTGAGTTTGTTTCTGTTGTGTAGATAAATTCATTTTGTCTTATTTTAGATTACATGTGTAAGTGATATCATACGGTATTTATCTTCTCCTTTCTGACTTCACTTAGTGTGATGATAATCTCTAGGTCCATCCACGTAGCTGCAAGTGGCATTATTTCATTCTTTTTTATGTATAACAAAATCATTATTGATACTACCAGTTTGCCCTTGAACAGTAATTTATAGCTTACAAAGCAAACTCACGTACTCATCTTGATCTCCAAAGCCACAGAGTGAAGTCGGAAGGCAGGGCAGGCCTTAATGTCCCCGCTCACAGTTGAGGAAGCTGAATCATACATGTGTGCTTCATTCAGTAACAATGTCTTTGGCCACAAGTAACAAAAACCCAACTCTAACTGGTTTACACAATACAGAAATAGACTGACTCGCTTACTTGGATGCCCAGAGGTGAGGTATTCTTCAGGGCTGACATAATCTAGCTGCACTGACTCTGTTCACTTTAACTCTCTTGGTTCTGTTCTTCACTCAGGGTAGGTAGTTAGCTTGATAGTTAACTTCAGCTTGATAGGTAGGTGGCTGGTACAGTTCTGGGTCTCAAATCTATATAGAACAGTGACAGAGGAAAAGACCCCTTCTTTCTGTAACTTTATCTTGAGAAGTAGGGACGTGTCCTTGGAGGTCCTTAGTAAAGTTCTCCTTACTTTTTATTGGCACAGATTAATTTGTATAACCATCCCCAAATCAGTTATTGGCAAAAGTCTTGTGATAACCCTTAGATAAATCAAGGTACTTGATGAAAATCTGGGCTGTGTTAAGAAGAAGGAGAAAGGGGGCTGCTAATGAATATGGGTCAAGCACTACAACCTGGGAAGGAGCAGTAAGGGATCTAACCCAACTCCTGTAGATTAAGTCTTGGGGCCAAGCGTACCACTGAGGCCAAGGTGGCAGGACTCAGGTGTGCTAACTCCCATGCTTTTCATATAACAACCTCAACTGTTTCAGATTTTCATTAGAGTAGGGTGCTCATTTTTGGCTTTTATGGAGGCAAGGGACATTCTTAAACAAAAAGTTTAACTGTGGGAATTCTACATGACTGAGTTTGCAAAACTGAAGTTGGATGGACTGGCAGAAATTTGCTTTGAAAGCTACATTCTTACAAATTCTGCATAAGTATTATTATATTTTATTTATAAAATATTTCAAGCAATAAACAACAAAACTTTGAAAATCTTATATCACACAATATTTGCACTGGATTTTTTAAGAAAAAATTGCAGTTAGAGTTGAAGTTCCCTGAATATGTTTTGCAAATCCCCTTCTTCTTTATGCTTCACCACAGGGAAACACAGTTCTGAATTTGGTTTCCATTTTCATGTGGATGCTTGTTTTTTAACCTAAATTTTTTTTTATTTTGGCCTGCCATTTGGCATGTGGTTCTTAGTTCCCCTGCCAGGGCTTGAATCCTCACCCCCTACAGTGGAAGCACGGAATCTTAACCAATGTACAACAAGGGAAGTCCCTGCATGGATGTTTTTATGCTTTTACTACTAAGAATAGATCCAAGATACATAGTATTGCTTTGAATATGTATATAAATAAGGTTTTATACACACACACACACACACATATATATGGTACCCCCAGACATATCCTTCTGCAATGACACTTTTTGCTCAACATTGTTCTTGAATTACATATATATTGATATATATAGTTGAGTTCACTCATCCTAAATGCAATATAGTCCATTGTTCAAATATACCACAATGCATTATTCACTCTTATGTAGATGGATATTTTGGTGATCTTCACTGTTACACAATTCCCAACAAAGATATTGTGAATGCTCCTGAAGACCGTCATGGTACACATGCTGGAGAGTTTCTGGTGGCACCTATGTTGGGGTGAAATTACTGGATGTGTGCAACTTCAATCTTAATAGATATTGTCAGGTTGCTGCAAGTCTGATGGTGTGAATGGAAATATAATAATTTCTTTTTTTTCTGTGATATTTCATATGCATTTGAAACTCATCAGCTTCTAACATTTAATCCCATTTTCAATATTGAAAATTTGTTTTCTTTCCTTTATCATGGGCAATTGCAAAAGCTATTATGAATCCCTTCATTTTGTTATGTAAGTTACCCTGTTTTGTCCTTTGAAATATATTTTATTGCTTATTGGACATAAAGAAATGACAGTGAGAGAAAAACAATAAATACATATATTCAGACACTTGTCGTTTTCTCTCCAAACTGTTATTTGAGACAGATAATTTTGTCTTGATGATTTCCTGCTCACTTGACTAAGTGTATAATGTGATCGGAATTTTTGTATTTTGTATGGGGAATGGAAAATAGCCCCCTTTCTCACTGGAGAAATCCCCAGATCAGAAAATTTAAGAAGAGCATTGATAATAAATTAGTTTGATTCATATTTGGCAACCATGTCTAGTAGAATTCTTGAACTTGCACCTGGAGAATGACAGTGACGTTACTGAATGATGTCTCTTTAGCACCTTAAAGCATCACTCTATTTTTATACATTGTCTACCTTAGCGATTCAGCTGCTCTCGGAGACGCTCACAGCAAGCTCCCTGAAGAGTTTCCCTGTGTTTGGGGGACGAAGTAACATCAATAAATCAAAATTTACCCCGTATCGTATTGGCCTGTGAAATAGAAAGGCAACACAATAAACAAACATGAGATCATATTTCCATTTTGGTCGAGCACAAGGGGAACATTTAATCCTGAGCAGAGTGAGAGAGAGATGGGAGGGAACAAATGCACACCGACTGAGGATGGATTGTTTCTCTTGCAGTTTGCTTTGCAAAATCCAGTTGGGAAACGAATAAACATTTACTTCTCTAATTTTTCTATACTTACCTTTAAAGTGTCTTAGCATCAAAGGAAACCTCCAACCTAAAACTGTATTTTCTTTCCTCAAAGAATGTGGTGTGAGTGAGAAAGTGTATGAGAGGGTGGAGGTGCAGAGTGAGTTTTGTGGGCACAAGGAAGTGTTCATTCAGGATAAAAATGATAATTTCCAATTTTTGTATGTTGATTCTAGGTTCCTAGAGGATGGAGCAATACCATTTTCCCCCTTTTATTTATTGATTAGGCTGTTTAGGAATGTTATAAACTGTTGTTACGTTTGCCAAACAGCTCCTATTATGCTTCCTCTAGAGTCTCAAGGTGACAGCTAGGTTTCTCTGGCATGCGCAGTAAAGGTCACCTTTGGTAATGTTCCATTAAAATATGACTATAAAGCTTTGAATACATAGCAGGTAATAAGGAAGTATCTAGGAGTTTCCTTCTAATTTCACACCTGTTATTATGAAAGCTTAGCAAGACCTGAAAAAATTTTGGAAGTGGTTAGATATTTGCTATATTGTTTTTGAAAAGTAAAACTCCCCCTACACCTCTTGAATTAAAGTAATCATTTGTTAATCAAGTAGGTCCTTGAAAGACGACATTTTCTTCTCTTGAATGTTAGTTCTGCTCCCCCTTTTTCCCAAAATTGCCCCAGTTCATAGACAGTCCTTCGAACTGTCAAGTTCTCAGCACTGACCTCTCAGCGTTTACCTTCTGATAGACACATTGTCTATCAGCAACCACTGTTATTACCATCTCAAATATCATAAACCTCAATGCTCCTTAAGTGACATTTCTGTCTCACTCTCCCCTGGGTATTAGAACTGTTCCAGCTGATGGATTAATGACCTTAAACTGGGAGAGGCTGTGTGTTCAGGGTGAGACGTGTACCTGGACCCATGACTCATTTTCTAATGCAGTGACTTCATTTCTATTATCCCAGAGGAATGCAGCAGGCATATTGACATTTTGTCTCCTGGCACCATAGAAAACAGTGTGTTGTTGAACTAACACGCCCTGCCTGAATTCTGATAGGGCTCTGAGAAACTGACTAGGTAGTCAGAGCAACTAATAAGATCGTTATAGACTTGAACACAATTGCACACCACCCTTATAACACAGGTTGCTCTTAACTAGGGAAAAGTTAAACTAGGGCTTAAAAAGTTTAACCAGGGCTTAGCAGTTTTCCCCCCCTTCATCTGAACTTCAGCAGATAAAGGTCAACCAGGTAGCTGTCTGGCTTTCCTAGAACAAGTTTATAATCTTATTTAAAATTTAGTCGATGAGTTATGAAAGAAGCCAAAGCTTTATGCGCTCTCGCAGATTCTGTACAGACATCAAGGGAACTTCCCCAATCAGGGCCCCACTCCCCAAAGGAGGAAATATACTGGGGTGCATAAAGGCTTGATGAAGTGTGAGAAATTTCTCTCTTGCCACCTGATCCCAGTTGGAAATTCACTGGCTCGCTGTGCTGCTGACAGAACAAAACAGAGGATAATAGCCTCTGGCTGAAGATTTTATAATTGAAGCTGAGACAGAGTGGGCCATGTGCATGTTTAGAACAGTGATTTCATTGTGAATTATAACAGAAGTCCCACTTGTCAGTCACACAAACATTTAAGACCACAGAAAGGCATCTGATTTGAGACAGGGGATGACAAAATGGATCTTTTGGTTTTCTCTACTTTGCCCCGAATACAAAGGGACTGATGACGGCTTTGTTCTGGGATAAAGTCTTACATTCCTTTGGGGACCTACCCAATCATTAGTAGAGAAAGAAAATTCCTGTCTGGACTCACTCCTTCCATTTTCTAAAAGAAGTAACCTTTAGTCCTCATCAGCAATTGAGAAAGAAAGCAATATAAATGATGTCACACCAGATATTTTGCTTTGTTTGCTGATCACTTTTCCTCAGTTATCTCTAGTGACTGCCTCAATGTTAAACAATTATTATAAACATTATTTAAGAAATATGGCTACTTTGACAATATATCTCAACATTATTAACATGTTTCTACCCTCTGAGCAAGGAATTATACTTTTGAGAATTTGAGAGCTAAACTAACAGATTTGGAAAATGACATATTTACCGAGATAATCCTGGAAGCATTGTTTGTAACGTCCAAACAGTGAAAATGACCGAATAGTTCATAGACAGGGAAATGATTAAATAAATTAATGCACATTTACACAAGGAAATGAGGTGTAAGTTGAAAGTCTAGTTCCGGTCCTTCTCATGAACCTGAAACTCTGAAGCTTTTATAGTCCTTCACTGATCTAATGCTTAAATAGTTGTCATCCTCATATAAGGAGGCTACAAATACTGACAGTGAGGGACTGAAGAGTTGGGTGCTTTTCCTTTGGCTTTTATTGGTAGTAAACGAACATTAACAACACGGACGGAAGAAGGAAGGAAGGAATCTTGACTACTCTTGGACCTTCTCTACATAGCTCAAAGCTCGTCTTAGCCTGTCTTCTAGATATATAGGATGTACTGCTGCCTCTTTGGTATATAATATTTATCAGGTCAAGAAAAATCCCATACCATTCCTCTAATGGCTAGAGGTTTGATCACAATATGTAAAAATAGTTAAAGTAAACATTTTCATATATTGCTTATGAGTCCTTTAGACACAGAGTCTTAAAAACGCCTGGGTTTAACCGATAGTTACTCTGTTGTGTCTGACTCTTTGTGACCCCATGGACTGTAGCCCACCAGGCTCCTCTGTCCATGGAATTCTCCAGGCAAGAATACTGGAGTGGGTTGCCATTTCCTACTCCAGGGGATCTTCCTGACCCAGGGATCAAACCTGGATCTCCTGCATTGCAGACAGTTTCTTTACCATCTGAGCCATCCCAGGTGAGAACACCATTGAATCTCACTGGCAACAGGCTGAAAAGAGAAAGTCAATCATCATGTTAGAAAGAAGTTTCTGGTGGTGGGTGGCTTTGCTGTTCAGTAGCTAAGTTGTGACCAACTCTTTTGCAACCCCATATGCTGTAGCCCACGAGACTTCTGTCCATGGGATTTCCCAGGCAAGAATACTGGATGGTTGACATTTCCTTCTTCAGGGGATTTGCCCACACCAGGGATCAAACCTGTGTCTCCTGCTTTGGCAGGCAGTTCTTTACCACTGATCCACCTGGGATTTTGTGGCACAAAGATCTAACTGTATAATGAAATCAACCAGAGTTGGAGAAAAACAGCAGAAAAGCTTTTAAACAGAACTTTCTTCTATAATTTTTCAACATATTATGAACTTAATTGCCTTCCTCATACATTGTGAGCAAATTGAGTTCAAGGTCGTCTGTCATTTTTGTATCCTCAGTACCAGGCACAGCACCTGATACATAATGGGTACTTTGTAGCCTTCAAGTTGAATCATAAAAACAAAAGTCTTAAAAAAAAATTAAGATAGTAGTTCTTAAAAGTTTCTGATAACCGGTAGGGACACTTCCCCCAGAAAGTCTGCGCTTATTCATGTACACAAAAATGTCAACATAATTTTAGGGTAATTGTGGACATGTGTTCTCTTCCTCGTTTTGTAGATCTTCTAATGAACTGGGGATTCTAGATTAAGACATTCTGAGGTTTAGAACATAATCTAAAGTGGAGGAATCTTCAGAAACATTCTCTACTCCTTAAGTTTTCTTTTTTCAAACAGCATGCTTCTTCCACCTAATTCACACAGAAACTTTCTCAGGACACTATGGAAAGGGGTCTTTTCTTGTGGAAGATGCAAAAAAAAAATTGATCTATGTCATTTTAGATTAATTTATAAATTAGATACTATATTTAGATATCTAGATATAAATTAGATAATTTATAAATTAGATATCTAACTTATAAATTAGATAGTAGAAAAAATGCTATAAGGATTTATAGCAAAAAGTAATCTCAAAGAAGATGTGTTTATTTAACAAACGTTTATGGACTATTCCCTATGAATCAAGAACTGTGGAAGACAGAGATAGAAACAATGACCCAAAGAGATGGCAATGAGGTGGAGTGCATGCATAATAAACTGAGTATTTGAGTTAGATTTTTTGCCTCTTTGTATGTTTGATGAAGAGTGGTGGGCGGAATGGACAGAGAGCAACTGTTAACTCTCAAAAGGAAGAAAAATAATTTTTATTCATTCTGTAAGAGGCTTTGCTTTCTTATGGTCACATACGGCTCTTAACCTCCCATTCTCAGTTAACAGATTAACCACCAGGAAACAATAATGTCTAGATAAACATAGGCTGATCATGAATGAGGAGGAAGACAATGCTTCAACTATATCTCTACAGTATAATGGAGCTGCAGTTATCTAAATGCCATTTCTAAGATCCAGCATTGTAAACGAGTTTCTTTCATCTCAGTGATGTTTTTCTGATGATTATTTGTTGCATCTTAAACTTTCAGAAGGAAACTTCAAAGTTGATCTGGCATGACTATCTACTCAAAGGAGCGATTCTCTCTTTAACACTCTTGGTAGCCACAGGATTTGTTTGAACATTCGTTAACAGCAGTAACATAATGTATTTGTAGTCAACAATAATCATTAGAAACTCGTTCCTCATACTGAGCTAAAGTCTCCTTAAAATTTTCAACTATTTCGCTAAAGCTTTGGCTTCTGAAGCAATGAAGAGTAACCTTATTCTCTCTTTCATACCCTGCAAGTATTTGAAAACAGGTATCACTTGTATGTGTGAATTCAACTCCAGACTGAATTTCCCTGATTCTTTTATGTAGTCTTCTTGAGAAGTCAAATCATCACCCTCCTGTTATTTATCCTTCCACACTCTGTAATATGCACCCCAAATCTGCTTAAAATGTGACGCCTCTATTGGAACACGATATTCTAACCATGACTGATCTTAACATATTGGAGTCCAGTGGCACTATTCTTTGGACCTGGACACACTCTTCCACTGACACACTTTTACGAAGCTTTAGCTCTCGCCTCCTGTTCCCTCCCCAGGTGTGCAGTACTGTGGGCTTATACTGGAATTTGGGCAGATAAAAATTCCAGGACATTTTTCCTGAGTATACCACTATCCAGTCAAGTTTGACATAGGCATGAAATGTGCCAAATTTTATCTTAAATTTGTCTCAGCAGTGAAATAGCTCTAAATCTTAATAATATCATATTTAACCACTCTAGCTCTGTTATCTGTAACTGATAATACCTTCTATAGAATATAGAAGCTTCCCTGGTGACTCAGATGGTAAAGAGTCTGCCTGCAGTGCAGGATACTCAGGTTCCATTCCTGGGTCAGGAAGATCCCCTGGAGAAAGAAATGGCAACCCACTCCAGTGTTCTTGCCTGGAAAATCCCATGGACGGAGGAGCCTGGCAGGCTACACTCCATGGGATCACAAAGTGTTGGACTCGATTGAGCAACTTCACTTTTCAATAGAATACTTTCTATAGAATTCCTCATGGCTTCATCCAAAATTTCCTGCAGTTCATTTCATCTCAGTCACTCAGTTGTGTCCGACTCTTTGCAACCCCATGGACTGCAGCACACCAGGCCTCCCTGTCCATCACCAACTTCTGGAGCTTGCTCAAACTCATGTCCATTGAGTTGGTGATGCCATTCAATCATCTCATCCTCTGTCATCCCCTTCTCCTCCTGCCTTCAATCTTTCCCAGCAACAGGGTCTTTTCCAATGAATCAGTTCTTCACATTAGGTGGCCAAAGTATTGGAGTTTCAGCTTCAGCATCAATCCTTCCAATGAACACCCAGGACTGATCTCCTTAGGATGGACTGATGGGATCTCCTTGCAGTCCAAGGGACTCTCAAGAGTCTTCTCCAACACCACAGTTCAAAAGCATGAATTCTTCGGTGCTCAGCTTTCTTTATAGTCCAACTCTCACATCTATACATGACCACTGGAAAAACCATAGCCTTGACTAGACCGACCTTTGTTGGCAAAGTAATGTCTCTGTTTTTTAACATACTGTCTAGGTTGGTCATAACTTTTCTTCCAAGGAGCAAGCGTCTTTTAATTTCATGGCTGCAGTCACCATCTCCAGTGATTTTGGAGCCTAAAAAGATAAAGTCTGTCACTGTTTCCATTGTTTCCCCATCCATTTGCCATGATTTCCCTCAATGTAATGTAAATTATTATTCAACTCATTCAGTTTGTTTCAATAGCTAGGAATCCACCTGGTTAACAATTATCTTGTCATATCCTCCATCTTAGCCTTAAAGACATCAATAAACATGTCAAGTGTCTTGTTGGATTCAATGAACACGTACCTTTAAAACATTCTAAGCCATACAGTTTCTTTGACAACAAATGCTAACAACATTTTATCATGGCAGTAAAATTTTAGGTGAGCCTTCAAGCTCTATGAAATAAGCAGCTAGAATGTCAACTCATATGGGCAGGAACAAAATAGCTTGTCATATTCACTTTTTCCCTTTTCTTGTACACACATAGTGGACCTGATGCATTGGATCTGTATTTTATCAGGAAAGGAAACTACAAGGTAAATGTAGTGAAATAAAAACTCAAGAATCATTCATTGGAGTGGATGTTTGAAGGGCTATTGTGTTCATTACTCCAACTTTTCAAAAAAAGTTTTTCTACAAAATACCTGTTAATATAGCATTATTATGGCTCAGTTAACAAAGAATCTGCCTGCAACTCAGGAGACCTGCCTGAATGCAGGAGACCTGGGTTCAATCTCTGGAGGGAGAAGATCCCCTGGAAAAGGATATGGCAACCCACTCTAGCACTCTTGTCTGAGAAATCCCATGGACAGAGGAGCCTGGGTGGGCTACAGTCCATGGGGTCACAAGAGTCAGACATTGCTGAGCGATTAAACCACCATTGTGGTTATGTTGGAAAAGGCTATATTAACCTGGTATTTAGATTATATAACCTTTACTTTGATACAGTCGGTATTAGATAATGACTTAGGTGGATTTGTTTCTAGTGGAAATTTCTCCTTTAAAAATAATCTGATCACTCGCCTTCTGAGGTGGCCTATACCCATTCTTGAGATATCAAGAATCTGAGCTTTATTAGGTCCTAAACACAGGGCTCCCTCCCCCAGCCCCCATCTATGGATGTGATGTCGGCTCTGGCTCTGTCCTGCTGTCTGTCCCTCCTTGTCCTCCTCTTGCCTCTGGCCATCCCTTGGGCATCTACATCAGTGAACACATATGCTTCCAACATCAGTTCAGTTCAGTTCAGTTCAGTCACTCAGTCAGTCCAGCTCTTTGTGACCCCATGGACTGCAGCACGCCAGGCCTCCCTGTCCATCACAAGCTCCTGGAGTCTACCCAAACCCATGTCCATCGAGTCGGTGATGCCATCCAGCCATCTCATCCTCTGTCATCCCTTTCTCCTCCTGCCCCCAATCCCTCCCAGGATCAGGGTCTTTTCCAGTGAGTCAACTCTTTGCATGAAGTGGCCAAAGTATTGGAATTTCAGCTTCAGCATCAGTCCTTCCAATGAACACCCAGGACTGATCTCCTTAGGATGGACTGGTTGGATCTCCTTGCAGTCCAAGGGACTCTCAAGAGTCTTCTCCAACACCACAGTTCAAAAGCATCAATTCTGCGGTGCTCAGCTTTCTTCACAGTCCAACTCTCACATCCATACATGACCACTGGAAAAACCATAGCCTTGACCAGACAGACCTTTGTTGGCAAAGTAATGTCTCTCCTTTTTAATATGCTGTCTAGGTTGGTCATAACTTTCTTTCCAAGGAGTAAGCATCTTTTAATTTCATGGCTACAGTCACCATCTGCAGTGATTTTGGAGCCCAGAAAAATAAAGTCAGCCACTGCTTCCCCTGTTTTCCCATCTATTTGCCATGATGTGATGGGAAAGGATGCCATGATCTTAGTTTTCTGAATGTTGAGCTTTAAGCCAACTTTTTCACTCTCCTCTTTCACTTTCATCTAGAGGCCTTTAGTTCTTCACTTTCTGCCATAAGGGTGGTGTCATCTGCATATCTGAGGTTATTGATATTTCTCTTGGCAATCTTGATTCCAGCTTGTGCTTCCTCCAGCCCAGCATTTCTCATGATGTACTCTGCATATAAGTTAAATAAGCAGGGTGACAATATACAGCCTTGACATATTCCTTTCCTATTTGGAACCAGTCTGTTTTTCCATGTCCAGTTCTAACTGGTGCTTCCTGACCTGCATACGGGTTTCTCAGGAGGCAGGTCAGGTAGTCTGGTATTCCCATCTCTTTCAGAATTTTCCACAGTTTATTGTGATCCACACAGTCCAAGGCTTTGACATAGTCAATAGGGCAGAAATAGATGTTTTTTGGAACTCTCTTGCTTTTGATGATCCAGCGAATGTTGGCAATTTGATCTCTGGTTCCTCTGCCTTTTCTAAAACCAGCTTGAACATCTGGAAGTTCATGGTTCACGTATTGCTGAAGGCTGGCTTGGAGAATTTTGAGTATTTCTTTACTAACATGTGAGATGAGTGCAGGTGTTGCACAGTTTGAGCATTCTTTGGCATTGCCTTTCTTTGGGATAGGAGTGAAAACTGAAATTCTCCAGTCTTGTGGCCACTGCTGAGTTTTCCAAATTTGCTGGCATGGTGAGTGCAGCACTTTCACAGCATCATCTGTTAGCATTCGAAATAGCTCAACTGGAATTCCATCACCTCCACTATCTTTGTTCATAGTGATGCTTCCTAAGGCCCACTTGACTTCACATTCCAGGATGTCTGGCTCTAGGTGAGTGATCACACTATTGTGATTATCTGGGTCGTGAAGATCTTCTTTGTACAGTTCTTCTGTGTATTCTTGCCACCTCTTCTTAATATCTTCTGCTTCTGTTAGGTCCATACCATTTCTGTCCTTTATTGAGCCCATCTTTGCATGAAATGTTCCCTTGGTATCTCTAATTTTCTTGAAGAGATCGCTAGTCTTTCCAATTTTGTTGCTTTCCTGTTTCTTCACATTGATCACTTGAAGAAGGCTTTCTTATCTCTCCTTGCTATTCTTTGCAACTCTGCATTCAAACGGGTCTATCTTTTCTTTTCTCCTTTACTTTTCTCTTCTCTTCTTTCACAGCTATTTATAAGGCTTCCTCAGACAGCCATTTTGCTATTTTGCATTTCTTTTTCTTGGGGATGGTCTTGCTCCCTGTCTCCTGTATAATGTCACAAACCTCTGTCCATAGTTCATCAGGCACTCTGTCTATCAGATCTAGTCCCTTGTATCTATTTGTACTTCCACTGTATAATTGTAAGGGATTCGATTTAGGTCATACCTGAGTGGTCTAGTGGTTTTCCCTACTTTCATCACATGCTTCTATAACTCGAGAGCCAATGTCTCCTCCATCCGGAGCCATGATGAGGTTCTACGAGCCATCATCTGCTACTTGCAGAGCTGTCAGCCTATGAGAGAGGTGCTTTTTCTTACAAAACAGTGGAACCACACCTGTGAGCTGCAACCAGTGCAGCCAGGCTCCTGGGCATGCAAGCTGGTCCTAGGACATTCTCCAGAAGCTCAGAAACTGACCACAATGGATGTTATGAAACTGATGGTGATGTGCTATGAAGGCGGGGAGTGGAGAATGATGACCCAGGATATCAAGCCCTTTGGTTACATTCATCTGATTCTGCCCCACTCTCTCCAAGTCATCCACATAGAGACCCATAAGTGAAACAAAATCTGGACCGTCTCCTAGGTATCCCACTACATTCAAAACGACATGGAATTCAAGGTCCGGTTAAGGTGCGCAGACCACAGCTGAGAGGACGCCCTGCTGCTGACGCTCAGGCAGAACCAGCGATGGATCTCTCTGGAGAATCTCACTCCAGACACGAAATATGAGCTTCAGGTGCAGGCCAAGCCCCAGCTAGGCAGCCATGAGGTTTGAAGCCACTTGAGCCAGCCCCTGGCCTTCAGGACGGTCCCTCCAGTTGCTCTGAGACATGTGGGATCTTACAGGACCAGAAACTGAACTTGCGTCTCCTGCATCTGCAGGTGGATTCTCTACCTCTGAGCCACCAGGGAAGCCCCTTCCTATGGAATTCACGTTGCTATTGCATTTACTGTCTCTGCCCACCCATTGCTATTGTCTCCCCCATCCCTACTCCCAGACTGTAAGCTCTATATTGTTATCATCCAGGAAGCTAGAAGAGAGCTGCTACATAGTAGGTACTCAGTAAAAATTTGTTGATTGAATGAAAAAATAATAATCTGAAAAAGTAAACCGGATATTCACTACTTTTCAAAGAAAATAAAAGCATGTATGTCTCTTTTGCTTTTATTCTCATCAAGTGTTCGTGAGAGAAGGCATAGTCAGTTTTGAAGGGCTATACAATTTCAGATGAGACATAACTGTAATAATGTCATGTTGAGGGAAGAAAGAAACCTTGGTCGTTGTATCTGGTCAGATGGAATAGGGTTTCTCTTTTAACACTTTTGGGGATCAGCTAACTATGCCAAAACCCAATTTTGGGGATTAGTATTTTAATGTAATTTCCTCTAAACATGAAAAATGTCATTCTTGTGAATGACAGAAAAGGAAAACATGAAAAATAGTCATGAATGAACCAACACATTCGCTAGGAAAGCTGGATCCCTATACACCTTAGTTCACACCCAAAGGATAAAGGTAAAATGGTAAAGTAGAAAGTTGTCATTCCCTACTAATTAAGGCAATTAGCTACAAATACAAAATCGTATCAAAAATGTTTAAGAGCTACTTTCTTGATTTTGGTCTCTTACACAATGCAGTCTGTCAAGGGTAAAGAGCTACAGATACCTATCCTTCATTATAGGAGCCTTTAGGAAGGCAAGATTTTGGTGTAACTACTCTTCAAGATAATTTTCAGTTCATCTAGGTAACATGCAACATTTGTATTAGAGGAAAAAAATCTGTATTAAGTGGCATCACATTAGAACTTTTCTTTGTCTTCTTTGTTGCATCTTAAAATTAAACGTTAGGAGCCAGGCACACTACACCTGAGATGTTTAAGAACCTGCCCTCAGTGAACTAACGACCCCTGAAAACCTGAAACAGGTCCAAATCTCCTGTTTCACTAACTAAGAGATACCTTATTTTATGTGTCTTAGTCCATAAATCTAAAGTGTAGGTTGTCAATTACAATTTTTATAGTTTTCCACCATTCAGAACACTCACCAACACTCTATGTGCAGATCTAGGGGGAAAAAAAGAACAACCAGATGGTTGGCCACATTCAAAAAGGCTTAAAAACCAGGTCCTTAGTTTGAATTATGCTAGAGAATATTTCTTGATGACTGTTTGCTTCTATTGCTGTTATTTGGTAATTTTGTTTTTTATTTTTATTCAAGTATAGTTGATTTACTACTTGTTGTGATTTGTTACTTGTGTTAATTTCTGCTGTACAGTAAAATGATTCAGTTATACATATATATATATATATTTCTTTTTTATATTCTTTCCAATATGTTTATCATAGGACATTGAATATAGTTCTCTGTGCTGTATATAGCAGGACCTTGTTGTTTACCCATTCTATATATAAGAGCTGACATCTGCTAACCCCCATCTCCCACTCTGTCCCCCCACCAATCTCTATCCTCCTTCCTCTCTGGCAGCCACTAGTCTGTTCTCTATATCCATGATTCTGTTTCATAGATAGACTCACTTGCATAATACTTTAGATTTCACAACCTAAAAGTGATTAAGTGCTATTATTCCCTTGGGCTGCAAGGAGATCCAATCAGTCCATCCTAAAGGAGATCAGTCATGAGTGTTCATTGGAAGGACTGATGTTGAAGCTGAAACTCCAATACTTTGGCCACCTCATGTGAAGAATTGACTCATTTGAAAAGACCCTGATGCTGGGAAAGACTGAGGGCAGGAGGAGAAGGGGACGACAGAAGATGAGATGGTTGGATGGCATCACTGACTTCAATGGAGATGAGTTTGAGTAAACTCCGGGAGTTGGTGATGGACAGGGAGGTCTGGCATGCTGTGGTCCATGGGGTTGTGAAGAGTTGGACACAACTGAGTGACTGAACTGATATTATTTGGTATTTGTCTTTCTCTTCCTGACTTGCTGTGCTTAGTATGATAATCTCTAGCTGCTGCAAATGGCATTATTTTTTCTTGTTTATGGCTGAATAATATTCCACTCTGTGTGTGTGTGTGTGTGTGTGTGTGTGTGTATCACATCTTCTTTACCCATTCATCTGTTGGTAGACATTACGTTCTTTGATAGATTTTAAATATCAGATGTGAACCCTAAATAAAAAGAATACCACAGTACTTCCATTTTCTTATGCATTTCAGTTTTAACATTAAAGTATAAAAGAAATGTGAATTCATTCTCTTGGATAATAATGTAATTTTATTGTGTGTAGACTTTTCCATACCAAATATTAGTTTTTCCACATGAAATAAGTTAAGATTTAAAATGATAAAAGTTATTGTTGTTAATGAGACACACTGGGCAATAGAAAAAGCTGAAGAGAGTTTTTGCCTGAAACTGGAAAACAGAACAGTCTGGGGAAAAAAAGATATGAAAAAAGTACCATACGTTGCTAAGACCAAAAAAAAAAAAAAAAAAAGAACCAAAACAAAACAAAAACACCAGCTTTAAGGACCGGAGATGATGACATGGGATGAATATGGGGGCGAGAGGGCCAGGCAATTGTCTCAGAAGGGAGGGTGGGATTTCCTGTGATGTTTAGGGTATTTTGCTTGACAATAATAATCTGAATTTTCTTCTGTGTCACTACAGCTCTTGATTTTCCTGCTGTCTATAATTTGGCTATGCAGCATAATATCTTTTTATTTAGCACAAAGTCCATTTGGATTAGAGAATGGAAAGGTTCTAATTTTGTTCCTGGCCAGTGAAGTCATACCTCAGTACACACTGGGAAACAATTAGAAGTCCTATGCAGAATGCATACACTCCAAGTTAGTTTTTAATTAAAAAAAATTTTTATTATCCTATTTTGGTTTCCTCATTGAGTAGACTCCTAGAGGAAAAGTAAGTATGTAAGTTTCCTGGTTTGCAGAATTGGAATTTAGGCCCAAAGTAAAGAGAGCTAAAGAGCTCCAAAGGCTCACAAAATCACCAGATAAAACAAGCCGCGGAGGAGCCTCCTCCCCATGGCTGAGCTGAAGTACACGTAACACTGGGAGCAGCCGTCCTCACAGACTCCTGTGCAGAATCCACTCGTTTCCTGGGGTTTCTGGGCTTTTCATGCTTCAGTTCTGCTCTCCTCCTGCAGCACTTGAGACGGTCTTTGTGACAATCTACCTACCACTTCAGGTGAGGAGCCCAGTAAAGCAGGCAAAGACCTTGCTGTTTCTTAGAAACCCGAGAAGAGAAAAATAATCTTAGATCTGCTTTAGTGTTCTAATTGGTAAATATGACAATCGTACATGCTGAAGTGGAAATGAACCTCTAAGCCAAGATCTCAAATTCTCTAACATGAGATATTAAAACTCGTAGTATACATTAGGCCATTTCAGCTAAAACTCATTTTTTGGTACTCTCTGACTGGACATCAGACAGCAAAGACTAAACCAACTGGAGGAACATTAATCAAGTGTGGCAGAAAGTTGGAAATCATGAGGCCTGAAATACAAAGATACATGTATTACTGAGGCATAGTCCCCTGGCCCGGAGGTATGCAGGCAAAGAGGTCACACTTTACTGGAAGACAGAGAGTTAAAGTGGATGCAAAGCTCTGAGAAAATATTTATCAGAGGAATATGATGATTCATTTATCAGCCGAGAATCCCAAGTACAAAACTTTGAGATATAAGAAGGATCAAAGTAGATAATGTATATGATTCAATTAAAAAATTCTTAGCCCTCTTACATTATATTATCTAGGTTATAATAGTAAAAAAATCAAATTGCATTCATATGAAACTTTTATAAAAAGAAATCACATCCATTTTTATGAAAGTTTATAGTACAATTATTTTCTAATGTATCTTTTCTTAGGTCACAGTATTTAGAATTCCATTTACATCTGTATAATTTTTCAAATTAAAAAACAAAGGAAGTTAATAGAAATCTACATTTTCATTTGCAAAACTCCCTTCAGTTTCCAGGCCAGTAACACGTGGTGATGTCGGCTTATCCTCCAGACATGGACGGCTCCCAAAGAGCCCCAGTTCACGGAGCAGGCAGGCCTCGGCTCATTAGAAATGCTTTTTGGTTTGGCTCACGTGTCAAGAAATTTTGGAGCATGTCCATGCCGTCCAGAGATCCCCCAGGTTTCAGGATCAGGTTTCTGTATTTCATTCCAACCTAATAAAATAAAGCATGCCTAATAATTCATGGTTATAGCAATTTTCCAAATCTCCAGATGCAAAAGAGAGAAAAAAAAGGGATTTTAGCTTTACTCTGGATGTTCTCCTTCCCCCAGACTACAGCTTTGTAGTATTTATTTACTTTGGTAGCTAAGAGATCTGGAGCTTAGACCTCCGGTCTTCCACACTTCCCTTTATTACTGTCTTGTCTCCTTAGATCCACAGCAGCATGCTGACAGTAGGAGCAAACAGACAAACAAACAAAAAATAGCCAAATGGAAGCTGGGACAGTCTTCTATTTGCTACCCCATCTAAAATGCGATTTCGAAAGGGTTAGCAAAACAGGAGTTCAATTAGGCTACAAACAGGGATTCTGTGTACCTGGAAACAGTAGCTCGGCTACTACTGTCAAAACAGTTTCTGCCATAACTTTATGAAGGGCTCATAAAAACACTCTTCTTCCTTATTGGTGGGGGTAAGGCCACAACCCATGTCCCATGGTGGAGGGTAGATAGTTTTGTGGGCTCAACACGAGGAAGGAGGACCTTTGTAAATTTGCTGGGGACAAGGTCTAGAAGTTTAAAGCATACAACAGTTCCTCTGCCTTTATTTACACAAACACATAAGCAGACAAAGTGAAAGAAAACAACTGAAATTCAGTATCAGCATTTTTCAATATTTTCACTTCCTTTTCATTGTCCCTTTGAAAGGCAAGACAATTCAATGAAGCTTAATTCTAAATCTATGTATAAAATAGCTCAGGGTTAAGACTCAAATTTATATCCATTATATCATTTGAACAGCGACTAATAGCCTCCCTGAGTACATAAATAGCTTGAGAATTTCCAGAAACAAAAGTAATCTCATTTTTGACTTATGACAATGATTCTGTTTGGTACAACCATCAGAGACGTCTAGTCAAACTGTTAAAGAAAATAAAATGTTGATGAAGGAAATCTAAGTACCAAGTTAGATACAAAGTTAGTACCAAGTTAGATACAAAACTACTTAAAGGCCTACAAGGGTCACACACACACAAAAAACTTTTCAGGTTTTGATTATAAACAGAAATCATCTGAAACTTATTAATGATCTATAAGCACACAGCTAACTTCACAAATGAGTCTTAAACAGGAGTAAACAATTAGTGAAATGAAGTTACTTTCCATAAACTCTAGAGAGCACTGTCCAGTAGAAACATAATGTGAGCCACATATATAACTTAAAATTTTCTAGTAATCAGATTTAAAAAGAGAAGAAAATAGGTAAAATTAATTTTAAAATTTTATTTAAACCAGGAGGTCTATAATATTATCATTTCAACACGTATCAACTATTGGGATTTATTTTTTGTGGTATGTCTTCAAAATCTAGTGTGTTTTTTACATTTACAGCACATCTCAATTCTTCAAAAGCACTGGCCACATTTCAAGAGCTCAGTAGCTACCTGTGGCTACTCTACAGGGCTGAGGCCTAGAATATAAGATGACTGACCCGTAGAGGGGCTTGTTAAACAATGTTCTAGTATGACACTGAAAAAGCGGTAGCAACCTTGTTGCCTTATTTACAGGTTTGGAATAAATTTCTTAAAAAGGAGGGACCTATAATCACTGATAATGGACTTCCTGAAAACCCTGGTAGTGACAGTTTAGAGTTAGGTTTAATTTTCTTTAGAAAGAAAAAAAAAAAAAGATGTGTCATTTCTTGTTTGTTCTGGAGCAATTAATTACTGTTTTAATAGTGATCTAGGACCTAAAACAGGAGTGTAACTAACTAAACCTTACCTAATCCACTGATTTAACACTGGTCAAATTTAGACATGTTGGGCAATGAAAGAAAGGGAAGGGGCAAGCTGTATTGGGCTCAAGATCTCTGATTTGCTACTTTTTAGAACAATAAAGTCTGTAATAAGGATAGCCATCACTCGTGTTTTAGGTTCTAGGTCACTATTAAAACAGTAATTAATTGCTGCAGACCAAGCAAGAAATGACAAATCTTTTAAACTGTCATTACCAGGGTTTTCAGGAAGTCCATTATCAGTGATTACAGGCCCCTCCTTTTTAAGAAAATTTATTCAAAACTTGTAAATAAGGCAAGAAGGTTGCTACCACTTCTTCAGTGTCATACTAGAACATTGTCTAAGAAGCCCCTCTAAGGGTCACCTTATGTTCTAGGTCCCAGACCTATAGAGCTGCCAACAACACAAGAGACAGCTCTACACATGGACATCACCAGATGGTCAACACCGAAATCAGACTGATTATATTCTTTGTAGCCAAAGATGGAGAGGCTCTATACAGTCAGCAAAAACAGGACTGGGAGCTGACTGTGGCTCAGGTTATGAACTCCTTATTGCAAAATTCAGATGTAAATTGAAGAATGTAGGGAAAAACACTAGGCGGTTCAGGTATGACCTAAATCAAATCCCTTACGATTCTACAGTGGAAGTGACAAATACATTCATGGGATTAGAACTGATAAACAGAGTGCCTGAAGAACTACGGATGGAGGTCTGACATTGTACAAGAGGCAGTGATCAAAACCATCCCCAAGAAAAAGAAATGCAAAAAGGCAAAATGGTTGTCTGAGGAGGCCTTCCAAATAGCTGAGGAAAGAAGAGAAGCAAAAGGAAAAGGAGAAAAGGAAAGATATACCCATCTGAATGCAGGGCTCCAGAGAATAGCAAGGAGAGATGAGAGCCTTTTAAAGTGAACAAGGCAAAGAATTAGAGGAAAACAATAGAATGGGAAAGACTAGAGATCTCAAGAAAATAAAAGATACCAAGGGAATATTTCATGCAAATAAAGGACAGAAATGGTATGGACCTAACAGAAAGAGAAAATATTAAGAAAATGTGGGAAAAATACACAGAAGAACTATATAAAAAAGATCTTAATGAGCTGGATAACCATGATGGTGTGATCACTCACCTAGAAGACCTCCTGGTGTGAAATCAAGTGGGCCTTGGAAGCATCAGTACAAACAAAGCTAGTGGAGGTGATGGAATTCCAGTTGAGCTATCTCAAATCCTAAAAGATGATGCTGTGAAAATGCTGCACTCAATATGTCAGCAAATTTGGAAAACTCAGCAGTGGCCACAAGACTGGAAAAGGTCAGTTTTCATTCCAACCCCAAATAAAGGCAATGCCAAAGAATCTTTAAACTACCACACAATTGCATTCATTTCACATGCTAGAAAAGTAATGCTCAAAATACTTCAAGTTAGGCATCAAAAGTATGTGAACTGATAACTTTCAGATGTTCAAGTTGGATTTAGAAAAGGCAAAGGAACCAGAGATCAAATTGCCAACATCCATTGGATCAACAAAAAGCTAGTGAATTCCAGAAAAACATCTACTTCTGCTTCATTGACTATGATAAAGCCTTTGACTGTGCTGATCACAACAAACTGGAAAATTCTTTAAGAGACAGGAATACCAGACCACCTTACCTGCCTCCTGTGAAACCTGTATGCAGGTCAAGAAGTAACAGTTAGAACTGGACATGGGACAACAGACTGGTTCCAAATTGGGAAATGAGTACGTCAAGGCTGTATATTGTCACCCTGCTTATTTAACTTATATGCAGAGTACACCATGCGAAATGCTGGGCTGGATGAAGCACAAGCTGGAATCAAGACTGCCAGGAGAAATATTAAGAACCTCAGATATGCAAATGACACCACCCTTATGGAGGAAAGCAAAGAGGAATTAAAGAGCTTCTTGATGAAAGTGAGATAGCAGAGTGAAAAAAACTCAACATTCAAAAAATGAGGATCATGGCATCCCATCACTTCATGGCAAATAGATGGGGAAACAATGCAAACGGTGACACACTATTTTCTTGGACTCCAAAATCACTTTGGATGGTGACTGCAATCATGAAATTAAAAGATGTTTGCTCCTTGGAAGAAAAGAAACTATAAACCTAGACAGTGTATTTAAAAGGAAAGACATTACTTTGCCTATAAAGGTCCATATGGTCAAAGCTATGGTTTCTCCAGTAGTCATGTACGGATGTGAGAGCTGAAAAATAAAAAAGGCTGAGCACCAAAGAATTGATGCCTTTGAACTGTGGTACTAGAGAAGACTCCTGAGAGTTCCCTGGACAGCAAAGAGATCAAACCAATCAATCCTAAAGGAAATCAACCCTGAATATTCACAGGAAGGACTGATGATGAAGCTGAAGCTCCAAAACTTTGGCCACCTGATGCGAGGAACTGACTCACTGGAAAAGAACCAGATGCTGGGAAAGACTGAAGGCAGGGGAGAAGGGAACAACAGAGGATGAGGTGGTTGGATGGCATCACTGACTCAAAGACGTGAGTCTGAGCAAACTCCGGGAGATGGTGAAGGACAGGGAAGCCTGGTGTGCTGCAGTCCATGGGGTCACAAAATGTTGGACACAACTGAGCAACTGAACAACAACAAATCCGTAGGTGGGGGTTGAGGAGGGGGGAAGGAAGGGCTGTCCTCCCTGGGTGAAGCAGTATAGGAACTTAGAAAATGTGAATTAAATTGATCTGAACATAAAAATAATTTAAGCCATTTATTATGGAAGTATTTTCAATACATAGTAATCATCGAGACAAGAGGATAGTCAACCCTCTTGAACCTATCACGCAGCCTCAATTACTAGTATTTACCTGCAGAAATTCTTAATGCTCAAGATCTGAGAGTCTTTTAAAAGGGCGTATTTCATTGCACAACTATAGGAAAAATAATGAAAATTTTATAGTTAAAGAAAATTGCCAAAATGTGGACGTCTGCCAGAATATTCCTGTTTTGCACCGAGAGCTGTAACTGTGTATGGTGAAGAACAGCGAGGCTGAGGGGCTGCACACCGCTGTGAAGAGCCGGTTCTCCTCTCCCTTGCCGGTAAAGTCACTGTACAGCCGGGCACTCTTTAGTCTCAGAGCACGTGGCTCAGAACAGCGCAGGTCCTCCCCTGCTTACAGCTCCATACAACTTTATTCAATTTCCTGAATTACAGAGCAACGGCCTCTTAATAGTTTCATTTCCTTGGCAATGAAATTTGGAGAAGAGTTTAAGAGTCATTTTGGTAATAGGATCTTGCTTTTCTTTTAAAAAAAAAAAAAACAACAGTTAAGTGAATTTGTGTGTTAGGAAGGTACTGTTTCCCTGGGTGAGAGAATGCTGTCTGGGAGACAAATGCTACAGGTAGACAGAGTCTGTGGTGTGAGTGGGTCTCCTCTTGTTTATATAATGGAGGAACCATAACTGTGAGCAAAGCAGGAAGAGAAGCTCTAAGACAACCACTAGAAACTTCCATGCTCGAAAAACCCTGCAGGAGGGTCTGTACTGAGTAAGCGCTCCTGTTAGTCACTCAGGGAAGGGAAAATCATCATTGGTCACCTTTGTGGTTTTTACTCCTGGAAGGTTAATACATATCTTTTGGCAACTGTGTAAACCCTCTCTAACACTGATGGTTTCTTTCTTTCTTTTTTAAAAAATATGTTCAGATTTCTTTATTTTTGGCTGCTCCCCATAGCAGGCAGGATCTTAGTTTTCCAAGTAGGGATCGAACTCATGTCCCCTGCAGTAGAAGCACAGAATCTTAACCACTGGACCACCAGGCAAGTCCTCAACACTGATGTTTTTTAAAGCAAGATCAGGAGTTTTGGAGTCAGGCCCAGGTTAAAATCGTGGCTTCATCCTCAGCTATGTGGCCTTGGGCCTTAGTTCCCTTATCTGTAAGGTGGGAATATGCCTACCTCCCTCAGTATATGAGGAATCTGAGCAATGGTTTTAGTACCTTGCCTGCTCCCTAGAATCATTCTTGCTATATGGTGGTATTCAACAAACCTGACTCGTCATCTATCCCTCCTTTCATTTTCTTTCTCATACTGTCCCTAAGTTCAGTTACTCATATATAGTCAGGGAAACAAATGCATTCCTGTTTCAGCATTTCCTTAAAATTAGTTCTGTCTCCTAATAAAGCTAGAAAAAAGCACATGAGACTTCATCTCCACTATTAGTATAAAATATTATACTAAGTATACTAGTATACTGTAGTGTATACTTAGGATACAATAGTATACTAAGTAGACTTCCCTGGTGATGCAGTGGTAAAGAATCCACCTGCCAATGCAGGAGACACAAGAGAGGGGGTTCAATCCCTGGGTCAGGAAGGCCCCCTGGAGTGCAAAATGGCAATTCATTCCAGTATTCTTACTCGAAAAATTCCATGGACAGAGGAGCCTGGTGGGCTACAGTCCATGGGGTCGCAAAGAGTCAGACATGATTGAGCATGCACACACAGGAATACTAAGCAGGAGAGACAAGGCACTCACTATATGCAACAATCTTGTGTTAGTTGCTCAGCCATGTCTGACTCTGTGACCCCATGGACTGTAGCCTGCCAGGCTCTTCTGTCCATGGAATTCTCTAGGCAAGAACACTGGAGTGGGTAGCCGTTCCCTTCCCCAGGGATCTTCCTGACCCAGGGATGGAACCCAGATCTCCATTGTAGGCAAGACTCTTTACCGTCTGAGCCACCAAGGGAAGCCCTTATGTATTAGACGCTCAGTTGTGTCCGACTCTTTGTGACCCCATGGACTGGAGCCCGCCAGTCTCCTCTGTCCGTGGGATTCTCGAGGCAAGAACACTGCAGTGCGTTGCCATGCCCTTCTCCCTTTATTTGAGCACTCATAATTATCTGAGTGAAAGACACCCGTCGTCTACCAGTAACGAGAACACATAAATGGGGAGCAGTCTGGGTCTCGCGCCACCTCTGGCATCTCTGGAGGAGCACATGCAATCTCCCCGGCCTTCCAGCCCTCCCTTCCGCCTCCTTCCTGTGACTGAGTCTAGGCAGTAGAGCCAGGTGTCTCCTTCCCGCTCTGAGTAAGGGCATCAGGGCAGAGAGCGTCCGCCCAAGGACAAGCGACAACAGTCAGGCACCTAACAGGCTCACCAGCCCGCTTTTACAGTGGGTATTGAAACCTGTCCTTCCATAGCTCATCTGTACACTTCTTCCCCACAGCACTTCCTTTGTTTTCTATGAATGAGGGTGGGGAGGTTGTGAGTGGGAAAAAGAATGCCTTTGACGACAAAGAGGAAGGGGGGAGAAGGTGAAAGACTGATATTGGTAGTCAGAACAGGGTAGGAATCTCCCCTTGACTCAAAGAGGTCTTCTGGAAAACTTAAGTGAAGTTTCAATTTGTGAGGAGGGATCAGTAAATATTTATTGGGAAGGAGGAGACCTGGAGGAAAAAGGGCAGCCTGGTTAGTCCTGTGTATTAGGGGAACAGATGAGAGGAAGCAGATTGGAGAGCTACCAATTGGGTCCAGCAATATAAGTATTTTGATGCAGAGGACAAACACCAAGATGAATAAAACAGTTCCTATTACAAGAGCCTTATGATCCAGAAGGTGAGATAAAGAAATAGATAATTAGCAAGGCAGATTACTAGAGCTCTAACAGAAACACAAAGAAGGGCTGGAGGAACACAAAAAGAAAGAAAAACTGCTTCCAGCTGGTTGGAATTCAAAGCTTAGAAGGTCTGGCGTTGTAAATATTCAAGAAGTAGGTTGAACATCAATCCCATTTCCTTTCCTTTTCCTTTAAATCAGGCAGAATTTAACACTGTTAGAAAAAGTTGAAGTGTAAGAAAAATTAGCTTTGGGGTGGTAGGTCAGAGAAGCTGAAACAGAATTTAATCCACTTGTAAGGCCCATCAGGAGAGCAAATTTCATGTTCTCTCCTAGCAACACATTTAAGCAGAAATTGGGCCTAGGCCCTGGAATACTTAGCTTTATAATACACTTTATCAGGTAATTTTTCTCTTTAGTTTTTTAGCCCTGTGGGGCATGTGGGATCTCAGTTCCCTGATCAGGGACCAAACCTGTGCCCCCTGCAGCGGAAGCATGGAGTCTTAACCACTGGACCACCAGGAAATTCCCTGTCACGCAATTCTTCTTCCTGTTTAGCCAAGATTCTTTGTTTCTCTGTCCATTATTGTATGCAAGATCTAGGTACTTCCTTATGGCATTGTGGACAGTTATACTCAACTATCTTTGACTTTCTCAGTATTCCTTTCTGCATGTGATACTTGGCTGTAATTCTTCTTCACTAATGGAAAAAAACAAAGCTTAGCAATTACTCTAAATGCAGAAGAGGAGGAACATAATTCTAGCTTAACAATATAATTGCCTTTGAATCTGCATGTCTATTACTTTTTAGGAAATTTTCCCACAATGAAGTTGCATTATAAAAAGAAATGGCCCTTGTTAAAATGCCCTCATTCTTTCAACCCTACGATTAGCTGCTGGATTTTGAAACCACGTTTTGGAACCTTAAAGGGATCCTTAAAGAGCTCCTAGAGTTTGCTGGGAAACTGTTACTCCCAAGTAGCTCCCTTCCATAGTTATTTAAGAGATGGGTTGAAAAAGTAAAAGCTAAAGATATTTAAGAGGTGGGTTGAAAAAGTAAAAACTAAAGATACTGCTATATTTAACGAACTATACAGTTAAGATGTTATACCTAATTACTATGAAGATCATAGAAAATTAGAGATAAAACCAGAGGTAGCAAACTTTCAGGCTATTTCAGGTAAGCAGCCAGTTCTAAACCTTTGATAGAGGCTATCAAACAACTGTACTATAAAATTTTTGTTGCTAACTTGTAGGGCACAGAAGACTGCAGGCTTATATTTGACCCCTCCTACTACTGTTATCCCAGTGAGTAGCACACTTTCTACAGTGCTGCTTGTTGAGATCTAAAATGGTTCTCAGACCCCAGGCTTTGCAGGATGGTAAGAGGTTAGAGGTAAGGCCTGGAGATGCTCTACTGTTGATACTAATGACCATGAACAATAATGTCAATACATGATCTTTCAGCTCCCAGCCTCTCTAGAACCTGGGGACTAAGAAAAGCAGGTACTGACTCCTTGAAGGGCCATCCTGCTATTTTCTCAAAATGCTCCAAATATATGTACCAGGGAGGGTGAGGGGTCTTGAGACAACAAGACTGTATGATATATTGTGTCTGCTCTGATTTCCATAGCTTCAGATCAAATTCAGCACTTCTTCCTCCCACAAGAATTCTTTCCCTTCATCATGACATAGTTGTAATAATGACAGAAGTTTCTGTAGACCAGGATTGTTATTCCAAAGTGTCAGTTTTTAAATAAATGGGTATTTGAATTGAAGAGTATGAGGGTGGGTGCAGTGGATTCTTCTCGGCCTCTGGAGCCGGACTCACTATTGCTGTTACAGCAGAGGAACAGGAAACGACATGATGTTCCAGAGTATTTAACAGGAAGGAGAAAAGGAGGGATTAAAGCCAACTTCCTGGCATAAGTAATAATATATTGCATAGCTGAATCTAGAATTTCAAACTTAAAACAGGTTTTGACACCACAAGGCAACAACTCCAGGTCATAGGGAATCTTGCTTCCTCCACGTTCAACCCTGCCCTTCTGTCTGAATTAAGAGCAGTCTGGCTGCCTGCCAAGCAGTGAAGCCTGAGAAGAAAGGAGGCACACAGAGGCGATGGCAGGGATCCCTCCTGCCGGAACTCCAAGTTCCTTGGGATCCACTGGAATCAGTCCTTTGACTGTTACTGTGACAGCTGAGAGAGACGGGCAGACAGTGGAGGCTCCTGAAGGTGTGGTCACCTGAGTGGAGCGGAGGAGGCGAAAGAGGCGACGTAGTACTTACGCCAGGAAGCCTTGCCAATGACTTGAGAGCCGGTGGAGGTCACAATTACACTCTCACATACCTGGACCTTGTGTCTCTTTAAACACTGTTTTCTGATTTCTACAATAATCCATGCTCTATGTAAACATAAGGAAAAGCTCTATAAAAAGTACAGGAAAATACTGAGTAACCATAAACTTACCAAAGATAATAATGGAAAAGATTTTGATGTACTTTTTTCTAAATGCATATTTTATTTTATTTTTTCCATTTATTTTTATTAGTTGGAGGCTAATTACTTTACAATATTGTAGTGGTTTTTGTCATACATTGACATGAATTAGAAAAACATGGAACGCTTCACGAATTTGCATGTCATCCTTGCACAGGGGCCATGCTAATCTTCTCTGTATTGTTCCAATTTTAGTATATGTGCTGCCGAAGCGAGCACTAAATGCATATTTTAAAATCAGAATTCACATTCTATGGTGTAAAATATTTTATAACCTGATTTTGTCATTTTGTAAGATAATTATATTAAACATTCCAGACACAAGAAAAGCTTATTGAAACCATATACCCCATGCCCAAGTTCACTCTCCTGTTCAGAGGATGGAAAGATCACTTCTGGTTTCAGTGATCTGGAAGACTTCATAAACGAGTAGCCGTTTGAATAGGGCCTTTATGAATGGCAGAGTTCTGGAGAGGCACAGACAAGGAAGGCATAGATTTTAGGTGGAAAAAGCAGAATGAATAAATTTGTGAAGGAGGAAAGACCCCCAGGGAACACAGAAATCTGGCTGCCAGGCTGAGAGTTCTGGGAAGTACAGACGGGATCTGTTTGCTTAGCTAAGGGCTGTGACAAAGAGGAATACCAAGAAGCAGGCATAAAACAAGACAAAAGGTGGACGAGGGCCTTTGAGAGTTGGCAACTGGATCATCAGTGGTTACTCTGGAGGGGAGGGTAACAACTTTCCAATTCAATTGGTGGAGGCAAAAGGCAGGAAGCAGAGGTGTGCAGAAACTGTTTCTTACACCTAGACAGTAGGCTGTAAAAGGAAGAATGACTCAGTGGGAGCACTGAGATTATCAGTCAGGGGTAAGTCTTTTTCCTGAGATGGTAAACCAGTGAGTGTTAGTATTACAGACCTGTCTTCTGAGACAGGAGGGAAGAAGTTAAATATTGAAGATGAAGGTACTCACTTTACATGCTCTTAATGTCCTTAGTAGAGAGGACAGAGCATTTGCTGAGTGGGAGACAGGTGGTGGGGACGCCAATTAGAGAAGTGAGCAGGACTGTGGAGTTACGCTGGGGGTCCAGACAGCCGGACTCTGCAGTGGGGCATCAAATGGAGCCTCAGGATATTCTGCAGAAGGGGAATCTGAACCCCAAGGGTACCATCTCTAAATGAGATGGTAGAGGAATCCAGGGATGGACACTGGCTGAAGGTCATGCAGAAGTCAGGGTATTTATGAGAACAGGCCAGTGGTTGAACGTTCTTTAAGTGGGGTTGCCAGGGGATGGAAGGAGACTTGCAGGGACCTAAGAGCCTGGGTAGGACAGATGGAAGATGAAGGGATTGGAAAGGCTAGTGAACAGAATGCAGCTGCCCTGGAGGTGGTGTTTTGGGGGCGAAGGGTGGAGAGAAGGGATGGTGGTCTACATCACATTTGTCATTTCAGAGCTCATGTGTAAGGCAGTATGCAATCCAGAAACACAAAGTTTTGAGAATAAGTCAGTTGAAATACACACAGAGAATCTGATTTTGACACTTTGTTCTTCTAATTTCTGCATCAAACAGAATGAAAAACACACTGGAAAATCATCAGCCCTGGAAATAATCTGACAGCTGAGTCTTCAACAAGAATGGAGACAGAGGGACTGTAACTCGGGAAGGCTTGGCTGGCAGCCACCTGGCAGTCAAGTCACTGTACACGGAAGGGAACGGCTCAGTTAATGAAGCAGCTTGAAGTACTCAGAGGCATTTAGGTTACACTCTCTGTGTTGTAGGTGGCGTGTACCAGTCACAGAAAAAAGGGTGACTTCCACAGAAAATGTATAATGAAAGTGTGTAGAGTGTATCAAAGCGTAGGCAGATCATTTATATCAGGAAGGAGTTTACCTTTCTTTCCCAACCTATAAAACGAAAACACTGTAGCGCGCATGTCAAAACTAGCAGCTATAAATGCACAGATGCATAAACAAAGCTTTGAATTTTAATTATGCAATATAATGGAATGCTAATAAGCAAGAAAATGCAGTAGGCTTTTTTTTTTTTTTCCCAAATTACAGAATTAATCACCTATACAAAGCAAATGTATGATGTATGATGTATGATGATGTGAGAACATGTTAGACTTTTAAAGTTAAAAGTTGTTACCAGGTCTCTTACTCTCAAAATCTAGGTGTAAAAAATATTTCACACTAGGAGTTAAGGGGGATAGGGCAAGTATAGAAGTTAAAAAAGGAGGAAAAAAAATAATACAATACCTCAGGATTCATTATCCCTTCTTTTTTAAAACAGCTGTAAAACATGTCCATGGAAAATACTTCACTCCAAAGATATCCATAATATTGGCCATCATACCCCCCAGCCAAATGTCCAAAAGTTGCTGGCATATTTGTGCCTTTAAAAAAAGATACATTTCAAACAGTGTGATGTCAGAAGCTGAATATCAGGTTCTCAGCTAGCTAAGTCTTCCCTATGGGGAGTTTAGCTATGGGAGGAGACAGTGCTAGGTCCTCACATCTAGTCACCTCTAGCACTCCCAGGGTTTATGGGTGTCTGTGGCCAAGATGTTTACAAACTTCTCTCCTCTGACAGCTCCACCTCAGAGCTGGTTTCGGCCCTATGCTCTGGAATGCCTAACAATAGTTTCAGAGGCTTTGTCCACACCCACGAGACAACTCAGTCCTTTCTTGTCCCTTAGACACATATGTGTCTTATAAATATTCTAATAATATTGAGCCTTCTCTTTGTCACACCCATTTATATCTAAAATGGGTCAGAATGGTACTTACTTGAGGTTCATAATTACTGAAAAAGAACTCTTTACTTGCAAAGCTAAAAAAAGGTAGATTCAATCCACCTCCAGGGCTACTTTACAGAAAGGATTTTGTCAGAGAAGCCTGAGGCCCAAAGTTTGCTGTTCAGTGTACTAGATCACAAAAGGAAGTGAGGGGCCTGGACAGACTCAGGGCTGTTGTGACCTTTATTATCACTAGAAAAGTGACTGCCTCAATTAGACAATAGCTTCTTTGATCGAAAAAAGTCACCTTTCCAACTATGTTTATATGCACAGCTACATGTTTGCTTGAAATAAATAAATATAAATGTAATGCGTATGTCTGACCATCTCCCACCCGCTCACATGAGTCTCATAAATCGTATCAGGTTAGAAAGTCAAACTGCCTGAACTGACCTCGGAAGTAGGATCAGACACAAGATAGAAGTTTGTGCCTTTCTCTAAAACATCCCTCCTGCCAGTGTCTTACTGAAATCCTACAGAAGTCACGGGCACACAGGGAGGGTGGGGCCAGGCCATGCTCCCAAACTGAATGGCTTTCTCTGCTCTGGGTGGAGGCCAATTGCTCACGCCTGATTACACTAAAATGCTGCAGAGCTGGAGCCGCCTTCCCTTCAAGCACATTTGGACAGGATAACTCATAAGGACAAAAGTATGCTTATCTGAAAGTCATGGCCTGGTTTCAGAAATCAGAAATAAATTATATTAGGTAATCTGCCTGACACACTCTGCCTTCTCTAGCAGTGCTGAGCATACCCTGTGCTTCCCAGGAAGAAGGAACCTGCAGGGAGTATATTTACATACCTGGAGTGGCTGCAACACCTAAAATTTCTGCGCAGTATTTGGCATATTCACTTGCAGCATCCAGCGCAGTGTTGGTGTGGAGAGACTGATCAACTTTGCTCAAAACAATCTGGCGTAAGGTCAGGAGACCTAATAACATAAGAATGTTTGGGCATGTTTGGGAGAAGAGAGAACTACATGTTCTAATATCACAAGATCAGAGATTTCATAAACGGATTCTAATAGTATTCATTACAAGGTCAGAGCAAGACACCTCATTCTATTTAAGATTTAAAAGGAGATGCATCTTTTTTTCTTGGATATAATTCCAGTGTTCAGTATTCCAATATGCTTAGTGGCCTTCCCACCTCATGTTAACACTCTGGGGTGCTATCATTACAAAAGAGGAAATAAGTTCTATAGAAGAAGACGCCAGCAGGCCTCTTGTCTTCTGAGATGGCCTACACTCTGTCTGCGGAGTGTGTTTTTCTCACTGCTGTTCTCACTTTCTGACATGACCCCAGGCCCCGGAGCCACTCTTGCTTTTTGAAACGGTCCACATTCTGTCTATGGAAACTGTATTTCTCTAAATAAATCCACTTTTTACCTAAAAAAGATGCCACCAATTCTCCATGAAGCAATTCTAATTTATTTTCTAAAATGGTAAGTCATACCTGTGTTGACCAGTCTAGAAGCAACAAGCTTTTCAAGCAGATCATCTGTAATAGGGCTTCCATGTTTATAATGCTTAGATAGTCTTCGGAGGGAATCAGCATCCCACACCCAGTTTTCAAGCATTTGTGATGGCACCTCTACGAAGTCAGTTTCCACGTTTGTTCCACTAAATCGTGCAAAGTCAGTCTAGAAAGTAAACACAAAAATCTTTTTTAAAAAGCAGTGAATGAAAACTACATATATGATGATTTACAATCGACTCACCAAAACTTAAGTCAGAATCAGAGTCAACTTTGGATGAAGATGAGGATAACCTCAAATTTAAATGAAAATATAACAAGTAGCCAAGCAGCCTGAAAAATAGTCCCCAAATATCTACATTAAAATAATAGTTCACTCTTCTGAATCACAGACTCACTTGAAATAATCATCAGGAAATCATAACTGAAAAAAACTAGTTTAAGTTAAAAGAAACCTTAAGCTTTGAAAGTAAAAATATTTTAAAAGAATTTCCCAGGGACGTCCCTGGTGGTCCAGTGATTTAGGACTCAGTGCTTTTACTACCAAGGGCGAAGGTTTAATCTCTGGTTGGGGAAACTAAGATTACGCAAGCTGAGCAGTTTGGCCAGAAAAAAAAGAGTTTCCCATTAAAATTGAAGAGATTCATAACCTAAGACAATCTCTCTCTAGTTCCCCTTGCTATTTGCATATTTTTGTTTACTCAGTACATGCCTTTCTGGCGTATTTATCAATCTATTATTACTTAACTATTCAGGTTTTCATCAAAATCAGTTAAAGAGTTAAATTACAACATTATAGACTGATATCCCTTTCAGGTGTATGATGTTTTGTGCTTTAAGCTTTAAATAAGTTTTTCTAAAACAACCATATTGTAGAAAGCCTGAGTTGTACCTCTCAGATTGGGTAGAAGATGTTACCTTAAAACAAGAAGCCTCTACAATAGGAGTTAGCATCGTATAATAGTTGGTAAGTGAGGTGAGTTTAATGCAGCTATAAGAGAAACAAAGGATATATTTAGAAGTTAAAGTACCCCTTGTAAAACTAAAGGACTTATTCTGAAGGTGTGGGTTAAGCGTTAAAAAAAAAAGTTTTATTTAAAAACGGAAAGTTTAGTAAATTGTTGAATCAGATGTCAGGAAAGCTCTCAACCAGAAAGATGGGAATTCATTAGGCTGGTGTTTTTCAGCCTTCACATCATCCAGAGAACTCACGTAAAATCACTATTGGCAGAGGAATACTTAGCATTTACCCAACTGGGTCAGCTGCAGAATGGGGGTGATTCTATTATCTTCCCCTGAACCTCTGTCCTGCTTCCCTCTTTAGATGCTTCACAGCCCGGTCTTCTCTCCCTGACTTCATCATCCCCAGGGCTCTAAATGGAACGAAGGGAGAGGAGGGGGCGTCACCAGCGGAGGAGGCAGCAGATGGGCCATTCTGCTTTTGGCCCAGGGCAGAGCCACAGATGTCAATGCCACCTCACATTCGGCCTCCCTCTCTTTATGCAAAAAAATGTTCTGCTTGACTTCCTATTATAACTGTGCTGATTCTAGATATGAAGAGCTTCAAATACTGATGGGCCAAGGGAAACTAAATTCACTAAGCAATGGAATTGGGTAACCTCTGTTTGAGGACATCCCAATAAAAAATTCTTACAGGGAAAAAGTCAAGGGCTCCAGAAAAACTGAATATTTTTGCCTCTTTCTTGTATATAATCTTCTAAAAATAACTACAGCCTACACTATAGAGAAAATAATTCTATACAATAATTATAATAGCCAACATCTATTGAGACTTTACCTTGTTAGGTGTTTTGCTAGGCTTTTTCATGGATTATCTGATTTAAATTTCAAAACAACTGTATAATAATTGCAATCTCCATTTATGAGATGAGGAAATTGAGGCACATTGAGATTAATGGTAGAACCTGGATATTAAACCAGGTGGTCTGAGTCAGAACTCCAATTTTAATCACAGATACTATAATACCTCTCTTACAGAAAAAAATCAAAGGAAAAAAAAAGTTAAATTATGATTTTACAAAATGGTGAAATCATTTTGGATCTAGTCTTATATCAAACTTGCCTTTATGTGAAGAGTAAAAGTGAAGTGTCAGTGTACTTCCTTAAAAACCTGATTTCCTCTAAGTACTGGAAGATTTTTCAAAGATCAAACATGATGACATTGAAGTGTAACGGTCAGCCTTTGTAACCATCTATCCTGGATTTGGGATTCTGTAATACTAACCGCATAACTTTGTAATGATGGTATCTATAACTGCAAAATAAGTACTAACAGAGAAAATAAGGACAAAATTACACCATCAGATATTACTATACAGTATTTTGACCAAAAAATAAATACATTTTGTACAGTCTGCATGTGTGAACTTTTTTGGTTAGTATTTGCTGGGAAGAGGGAAAATCCACCCCAAACAACAGTGAAATATATGTGTTAGTGGTGGTGCTCCAGAATGTAGAAAAACATGAACAAATGAGTAAGTCATGAGTTAAAATTAACGAGAAATAACACTAGTTCCGTCACGCAGAGTAGAGAAGAGAAGGCTTATTCTATCTGAAGCCAGTTGGGGAAAGACCACAGCACATGAATGAACAGATCAACAATGTCTTCTAAAGAACAAAAGGAAATGTTTGCTAGGAGTAAAAGCTAAAAATAACTCTACTGCTTACTAATTTCCCGAAAGTCACGCTGTTTCTCTGTGTGCCCTTTGGGCAAGATCATTTAAATATTTTTCAAATGAGGAGGACAAAGAACTTATAAAATTCAAAAACTCAATTTCCCTGCAAATAGCTAAATTTGAAAAGGAAAGGAATCCACAGTCAGTCACTGTGTCCATTCACAAAGAAACCATGGGTAAGTCTTAGGAACCGGCAGCTTGTTGGGGGCCTGGTGAGCAAAACAGCCTGGCTTTGAGTGATATTACTCTCTGACGACCAACAAATACCACTCCCACTCCAGTTTTCAACTGTGGGTTCCAAAGAAGTGCTTTCTAGTTTTCAACATGAATAATTCAATGGTGTTGAATATAGATCTCAGGAGCATTATTGCTACAGGAAATACTTTAACAATAAAAGCCTAGAAAACAAGGTAAACTTAGATTCCTGTTTGGTTAGAAGTTTTTGAGAGGAAGAAAGCTGTCTAAAACTATGAGATGCTACAGACATTTGTTTCTCAATGGATATAACACAGTAAGACCTGGAACAAAATTATATAAACTCAAGCTCAAAGTTATGTGAGCTTTTGTTATATTTAAGGACCAAATCTTATATAGGCTATTATTCTAATTAAGAGACTCACTTGTTGCTTTTAGCATTTACAAGTAAAGTGTTATTTTCATGAGAGCAAATCTCAACTCAAAGAAAAGGCAGCTGCTGAAATCAATAGGTGTACTCTGTTTAGGGAAAAGAACAGGGCTCAGGAGAGTGGACTTTGCCTGTCTGAGGTGATCCCCTAATGATTTCCTAGCAGTCATTCCATGTCCTGACCTGTCTGATCCAACCCTAAATCCAGGGATGATGAAGTTTAAGAAATAAGGCATTAAAAAAAGAAAAGTGCCACTGTCTCCTAGGCTTTGCCATAAACAGAGGGTTAAAGGTCATACTTTTAACTTCGCATATACCTAGCAATCATTGGTAATAATAATAGTAATAAAGAGAACCTGAATAACACGTTGTTAACTTTCACAACAGCCCTACAGTTCCCCCGGTCAGTATTACCATCATCATTTAAGACATATGAAACAACACATTATCTAGAGAAGTCTGTTTTTTTGGCTGTGTTGTGCAGCTTGTGAGATCTTAGTTCCCCGACTGGGGACGGAGCTCAGGTCCCAGCAGTGAGAGTGCCAAGTACTAGCCACTGCGCCACCAGGAAACTCCCTACAGAAGTCCTGAATACTGCACCTTAAGTTCACATATAAAGTACTTCTTTGGTGGCCCTAGTGGTAAAGGATCTGCCTGCCAATGGAGGAGACAGGGGTTCAATCCCTGGGTTGGGATGAACCTCTGGAGAAGGGAATGGCTACCGGCTCCAGTATTCTTGCTTGGAAAATTCCATGGATAGAGGAGTCTGGTGAGCCACAGTCCATGGGGTCGCAGAGAGTCGGACATGACTGAGCGACTGAGCACTCTACTCCATTCAAAGTCAATGCTAAGAACAACCTTATATGTATGAATCCCTCACTAACAACTGTACCTCCAAAATCCAGCACATGCTCAGAAAATGGTGGATAGTCAATTAATCTTTGTGAAATAAATGAAGGTGTGAGGAGAATGTTTCTGTATGAAGCCCAAACCTGAAACAACCCTATGAGATTTCTCTTGGTCTTATACTTGACCTGACCTCTTAGCTCCCAACCCAACATCACCTCTCCACTTTGTCTTCTTTCAATACTCAATCAGTAAATCAGTATATAATTTATATCATTTTACTTAATAATATTCTGATTTTAATTTTTTAATTGTTACATTTCATATCCTCACACTTTAGGCATTCAAGATACTATATCCTCTGAACCCCATTCTATCATATCTACTATAACATGTCAGACCCAATATATAATAACTGCTTCTAAGTAGTCGATAAAACATTTCTCTTTTAAACATATTTTTCTAATTATTTTTCAGAAATCACACACAGAAAACACAGTAAGGAAATTAAAAAAAAAAAAGTTTCCAAAGAGAAACAAATGATGTTGTATGGCATCACATTTGGTTCATGACTTCAGCATTTATTCTATGTACGTATGTCTATGTGCTTGTGTATGTATAAACACACAAATATTCAAATAACAAAAATGGATCCTGAAAGAAACTGCTTCTAACACTGATGCTGGAAACTATAATGGTGCAGGGTTGCGAGCAGGGAGCAGAGGCTAAAAGGTTGTTGATAGGTGTTCAGTGGACTTCAGGACCGAGACCAAAGAGGTCAACTTACACAAAGGGAAATGTGAAACTAGATAACCTCATCATTCCACACACATTTACAGGAGATTGATTTAGAGGGAATTCGATAGAAGAAACTCAGAAGAGGTCCATCCAACAGGAATACATATCTGGGAGCCCAAATTCAGATCCCATGACATAATGCTCTCTCCATCACAAGGATGGGGGTGCAAAGAACAGTTATAAGCAATAAAATAGAGGGATAAGGGGCACGGTGGTTAGATCCTGGGTGAACATTTAACTTTTCTAAGTCTTAGTTTTTTCCACTTGAAAATGGGGGCAATATAGCCCATTCCAGTATTCTTGCCTGGAAAAATCCATGGACAGAGAAGCTTGGTGGACTGCGATCCATGGGGTTACATGACTGAGCCCGCATGCATGAGGCGGGTGGAGGGAGGTGGGTTGTTTGCAATAAACTAGTAGAACTTAAAAAAAAAAAAAAGAAAAAGAAAATAGGGGCAATAATAGTCTAGTAATAGAAGTAGATTGGTCAACCCACTTCTGAGAATATTGTATGTATAAAATTAAAGAATGAATGTAAGGCAATGACTACAATGCCTGGCACATGGTCAGTGCTCAGTAAATCTTGGCCGCCATCTCTCTTCCTGGCCTGCCCAGTATAGTCTTGGCTGGTCTGACCAAGCCTCTCCTTAGCTTCCTCCAAGCACCTATTCCTTGGTGTTAATGCTCAAGATAAATGGACCCAGATTTCCTTTCCACCTCTGCCAATACTCTGAATTGCTCAAACAGGGGAACTCCCTGGTCCAGTGGTTAGGACTCTACCCTCTCACTGCCAAGGGCCTGGGTTCAATCTTAGTCAGGGAACTAAGATCCTATAAGCTGTACGCACAACCAAAAAAAAAAAGATACTTTTAAAAAACAAATAAATGAATAAACAAAGTGCTCATTCTGCTCAAGCTCTAGGAACCAAACTTCTAAGTAGGCAGGAATCATTAAAACAAAACAAAAAGACAAATGTGATGGTTTCCAATCACCTTCCATAGATCTTCACCCAATACCCATGGAGGGTAGGCATTTGTGAACTCTCTTAAATCTGAAGTGACAGTGCTTTTCTTCATGGCAATTTTTATAATCTTCTTAAATTATGACCTGTGTGCTACTTATTGATTTCAAAAGAGCTGAATTATATATAAGCATAGTTACAAGAACACTTCAGATATGTATGGCACTTTATTCTTTTCCAAGTACCTTTTCACACATTATTTAATCACATCAGCACTCCAGGGAAGTATATATGAGAATTGTTGTTCCCATTTTATAAGTAACAAAAAAAGAGATGGCTCAAGGAGGTTGAAAGTGAAAATTTCTCAGTTGTGTCTGACTCTTTGTGACCCCATGGACTATATAGTCCATGGAATTCTCCAGGCCAGAATTTTGGAGTGGGTAGCCTTTCCCTTCTCCAGGGGACCTTCCCAACCCAGGGATCGAACACAGGTCTCCCGTATTGCAGGCGGATTCTTTACCAGCTGAGTCACCAGGGAAGCCCAGGAATACTGGAGTGGGTTGCCTGAAAAATGTGCCAACAGCCAGGCCCACAAATACATGAATGATTTTTTAATCTAGTACTCTTTTTATAACACTAGGGTGCTTCCTAACTGATATAGGCTATGTTTATTTAAAATAGTGTCTAATCCAAAATATTTAAAGCAGACAAAATACTCTATTAGTTTTTAAATGAAATTGACAGATTATTTGAAATGTGAAGTTTTTCTTTCACTTTAATAAGGCTTTACTGTGATTCTTATGTGTTGCTTTAAAATAATGACCTCTAACAGTTCAAAACTCATTATTGCTCTTAATGCACAACCAATACAGACAGCACAATGGAAGCTGTTAAGAAGCATTACTCTTCTTTTCTACAGAAGTTCAAAAGGCCAGCAATTACTGACAGCCCAAACCACAAAAAAGTCATGAAACAGGAACAGATACTAGAGATGCCACCTCCTGACTGCTATCGTCAAAATTATCTACCCTGTAGTGTAAACACAAAGATATGAGTGAAACTCATCTCCTGAATGATGAGATATAGTAGACACCTTGAACTAGTCCATCTACATGTTTGAAAACTGGATGTTCCTGCTGACCTATTTAAATATTACTATGA
The DNA here is from genome assembly GCF_033118175.1 of Dama dama. Taxonomy (NCBI): domain Eukaryota; kingdom Metazoa; phylum Chordata; class Mammalia; order Artiodactyla; family Cervidae; genus Dama; species Dama dama. Next base: position 21,972,698 of record NC_083705.1, read on the forward strand.
CAAGCTCTAGCAAGCTCTTTTGGTCATCAAACTTGCAAACTGCCTGCCTGGAGAACTGAAACACTTGGCTGCCATATCTTAAAACCAATCTACTCAATATATATGGTAAATTAATAAATTCACTATATATTTCTCAGATAAGCCAGAAGTATTATTGCACACAGAAACTATTATACTCCTTTTTCATTTCCATCTACTTTAGGTCAGTACAAAAGGTTTTAAAATCATTATAAAGCTGCAAATATGTGGATCTCTGTCTGTGATTTTTAAGACAAAAGCAATGATCACTGGTTTCAGATACATTACTTTAAAAGATCTTAAAATATTACAGGACATTTGAAAGGATTAACAAACAAGAGATTTTTCAATGATAATTTCATTAGGAGATGACCGAACAAGGGATTGTACTACATACACTGTTCATCTGTATGACACATTTTATGTTCATGAAGGAGGTTAGGCAAAGTCTTTGAATATAGTCTACTGTTTCAAGCGATATCATTCACCATCAGTATACCAGTATATATACTGATTCATATATATTTGTTGTTGTTCAGTTGCTAAGTTGTGTCTGACTCTTTGCGACCCCATGAAAGGCAGCACACCAGGCTCCTCTGTTCTCCTCTAACTCTGAGAGTTTGCTCAAATACATGTCCATTGAGTCAGTAATGCTATCTAACTATTTTATCCTCTGCCACCCCCTCCTCCTTTTGCCTTCAATCTTTCTCAGCATCAGAGTCTTTTCCAATGAGTCGGCTCTTCACTGATTCATATATAGATAGTTGTCACATATAATTATATACATGCATACATAGTTCATTCATATATATGTATGTATATATATATATGAACATACATGTATTTCATTCATCAGTATATATATTGATCATCAGTATATATACAATCATCGGTATACATATTGATTCATATATATATTCATAAGCATGTTCAGTCACATATATAATTATATATTCACATATAGTTCATCCATATCAGTGTATATATATTTCAGTCATGAGTCACAGAGCTTTAAAATGAAACAGTACCAAGAAATTTATTTTCCAGTACTAAAGTGGGTATTTCAAAGGATCAAAATTAATATAAGAAATAATGAGAATAACAGAATAGTAGAGAACTGCTTTGTGAATACATGATAAGCATACGATATTAAGGTTAAATGAGGGTCGTATTTCAAAATAAGAACATGCATCAAAAACACAGAAAACCCTATTTGAGGATCAGTATTATTTTAATAAATGTGATTAAGACACCAAATGACTTCCTCATGAAATCATTAGCTGATAATTAACATCCAGACAAAGGAGGAAATAGTTCTTAACTTGGAATTCAGTACGACCTAGGCTTTAGGGGGTTAGCAGCCCTTTGAAATTCCATGTAAAAATTTGGTTGTGTAAATTTATGTCCATTTTTCTCGAAGAGACTTCTATAGCTTAAATCAGATTTTCACAGGTTCTCAGATCCAAAGAAGATCTCCTGTTTATCTATGTACAAGTACATAACTGGATCTTAGATAATCTAAGTCACATAAGTCTGAAATTAAGAAAAATATTTGACTTTTCCAAATTATTCATAAAAATGTTTTAGAAAAATGGAATCTAGTTTTATTCTACTTAAAGGAAATGCCGGACACTGATGGAAAATAAATATTTCAGGAACCCTATTGCTGTGAAAATAAGACTTTAAAATTATCTAAGGAAGAAAATTTATGTTATTCTGAAAGCTTTATTCTCTTTGGATTAAATAGAGAGCAGAAATGGCTGTGTTAGTGTACCAGGATTTATTTATCTGAACAGATTCATATCCTATTCCCCTCTGCCTTTTAAAAATAGAACATGGAAGCACCAGGAGGTAAAGATAAAATGTTGAAAGAACTAAATAGTTTTTTTTTTTTTTTTTCTTTTAACAAAAGTGATAGTCGTTTTCTGGAAAAGAATGGGTACATTTTTGGTTATTACAACGATTAGGGGCTACTCTAGGTGTGGGATGCTGGATGTCCAGCATTGAAATGCACATGTCAGGACAACATGCTATTTATACGTCACCCAATCTATGGTATTCTGTTATGTTAATAGCACTCTGAACTAAGACAAGTGGCTATACTACTCTTGGTCTTGAGTTGACAAAACCACTTACGTATCAGTCTGCAGTTTTTGCTGCAAGATTCAAGTTTATTCACATATAACCTGAACTCTTCATTATGTCATACTACACAACCATGCCTAGGACTTGAAAAATGTAAACAAAATGTTTTCTTTTATGTGCAGTGAGGATATTAAGGGGTTTTCCTGATGGCTCAATGGGTAAAGAATCTGCCTGCAATGCAGGAGACACAAGAGACGAGGGTTCGATCCTTGTTCGATCCAGGTCATGAAGATCCCCTGGAAAAGGAAATGGCAACCAACTCCAGTATTTTTGCTTGAAAATCCCATGGAAAGAAGAACCTGGCGGGCCCAGAATTTGAAAAATATAAACAAAATGCTTTCATTTATGTTTAGTGAGGATGTTAGCTAGATTTGAAAAAAAAAATCGGTATAGAAAAGACAGTTTGGGAAAAACTAGAAAACTCCAAGTAAAGTGTTGAGTCTAGTTAGAGGTACCACACCAAAGTTAGCTTCCAAGTTTTGGCAAATGTACTGTAAGACATTAACAGTAAGGGAAACAAGGTGAGGAGTACTATCTTTGCAATTTTTCTGTAAATCTAAAACTATTCTAATAAAGAGGCTATTTCTAAAAAGTTCACCTTTAGAGATGAGTGGAGATTTCCAATTTGGAAAGCTGTCCCTCCATTTATGTAAATATCAATTTTAAAAACTGTTAGGTTGAACAACTGAACTAGATGTTTTCGTATCAACAGTGGTTAAATATCAGCAAGTTCACATGGTTCATCCTAGAACAGTCTGGGCCTAGTTTACTGGACTGTGTTATGAAGTTAAGAATAAATATACTTTTCATTTTTAGAAATAAAGAGAAATTAGTTGCAATCCATTGCACACACACATCTCTTTCTTGGTAAATTCCCCCCAGGGTTATACCATGTTATCTGTGATTTTAATTGACGGCTAGTAAAGGACAGTATAAGAAATTATTCATTATTTAAAAAGGAGTATAAAGTCTGGATGATTGAAAACCACTGAACTAAACAAAGCATTAATAAGCATAAGAGACAGATTACAGCACAGTTTATCTCTGAAGCTTACACCAAAGTCCTCTGAGGAAAAGATTTAAAAGGGAAAAAAAAAATTTGACACCCTTCCTTAACAATAGTTTTCTTTCTTCTTCCAAAGGGTGGGGCTTCCAGGTGGCTCAGTGGTAAAGAATCCACCTGGCAATGCAGGAAACACCAGGGAGATGCAGGGTTTGAACCCTGGGTTGGGAAGATCCCCTGGAGAAGGAAATGGCAACCCACTCCAGTATTCTTGCCTGGAAAAGTCCACAGACAAAGCCTGGCAGGCTGCAGTCCACAGGGTCTCAAGAGTCAGACATGACTGAGCACGCATGCACTCACGCCACAGGATGGGATTCAATGAAGCTCTTTCATCAGTGGCTGGATCTTGGAGTAAAAATATGTTGTGAAAGAGGACACAATCAGAAAAATGTTGTGGTTTTGTAGAAGGCCTATGACATTTTTGAACATGTTCAGCTTCTGAGAAAAACATGCTAAGAAACGTTGAGAAATCTGACATCAGTGGGAAAAAAAATTCTGGAAAAGCAATTAGTAGGTTTACCATTAAAAAAACAAACAAACAAGCACTCACCTGTGCACAAATCTGATGCATGACATGACCGAATTCATGGAAGTAAGTCCTCACCTCATCGTGTCTCAGGAGAGAGGGACGACCTGCTAGTGGCTGTGAGAAGTTCACCACGAGGGCAGCCACAGACATCATGCGGCTCCCGTCAGGCAGGAGGCATCCAGGCTGGAGACCAAAGCAGGCAGCGTGGTTATACTTCCCTTCCCTAAGGGACCAGAAGCACAGTTGGTGAGATTCACACACTCTTCTTTAGCAACAACATTGGCATGGCCTCTCTCAGTCTTTTGATAACAGAAGATGCTTTGAAACATTTAACTCACCTTTTATGAAGCAGGTCAACGTTCTGTCAAAATGAAACAATGAAAATTGAAAAAAGAACAACAAAAAACCCACTATCACTTGATATGAGGTATATTTCCAAGGTTTCTTGTGTTGAAATCTTAATGTTAGAATTAATATATACCTCAAATAGGGTATAGCTGAACATCCAATTTATTTTAACGTGCTCCTGCTTTTCATCTTCAAAGATGGAGTCATTAAACACTAAATAGCGTTGATGCAAATATGAGATAAAAGATACAGAGTTTGACTTACTAGGCACTTTTTCCTTAAAATTAAAATTGATTTAAAAAAACTGATAAAAACTAAAATCCAGATAGTAAAGTTGTTCTTTTATTCAATAAGGGGAGAATCAGTACTCATAATTAAATGAGCTCCTTTTATAAACCAGACAGGCCTTTTTGGAAACAATGGTTTTAGTTAGCCTGGGAAAAAAAGCATAAATTATACTATAAAGTCATCTATGCTAGGACAATGTGATATCTGTGATGATCTCTCCAGAAGCTAAGGGCTGTTAGACTTTGTTATAGGAATAGGTTTCCTCCTCTTTTCTTTGCTCAGAGCACTAAAATACATTTAAGTTTAGTTTGATGTTTTGATTTTTAAGTCTTTTTCTGTATTAACTTTTCTTGACTCATAACTGTTTTTTTTCCTGCTGAAGTTATTCAGGTAAAACAAAAACAAACTAGTCTCTTTACAGCTTCCCATTAAGAAACAGCTTGATTAAGAATCAAGCTGAACAGGGCATTGATCCTATTCTTACAGCAACATGATGGACAACCTGCAAATCACAACTTTTCTTGAACCCATCATAAAGTGAAAGTTGAAGAGCAACCAACCTACAGTCTAAGACAGATGCCTCCAAGGATTGAGAGAAAGGAAGCAAGCACTTTTTTTTTTTTTTGCTTGTGTGTATGTGTGTGTTTTTTAACCTGTAGACACCAGTAAGAGAATTTTTAACAAATTGATAAAGATTGATGGTGGATCAGCAAAAGTAGGGAACCACTAGGAGTTATTAGATAAGGGAAATTTTGCATCCATTTGCAAGGTCTTCTCCACAGATCTTACTGGGTACACATGAAAAAGTCAGGGGCAGGATGAGAACGCTGAGAAAGAATCAGTGCTGACGCAGGCCTGGTGGAAGGGAGCCCTGCCCAGGTCTGTTTCATCTTCCTCCTAGAGAACATGAGCCTGGACCTTAAAGGCAAGAAACACTGTTGCCTTAAGAGCAATGCTAAAAACTCACTGCTACTGGGGGGTGGTAACAGAAAAACAAACAAACAAAAAAACTCTACTCTGAAGGTGGGGCAGGAAAACATCCTCGGCCCAGACCTACAGCTGAGGATGGGGCAGATTCACTGAATAGGCCCACTCCTAACACCCAGGGACCCAGAGCCTTCCTAAGACCGACCTTTAATCTGAACAACAGAATCGACACTCCCCTAACAAGGCTAATAGGAATCCAGTAATAAGTAACAGCAGTCTACTGCAAGAAGAGGAGCAAGAGCATGAAAAGAGACCTCTTTAAAGCACAGAACACATGGACAAACTCACATTGCATGGGGAACAGAGACTAAAAAAAAACTCTGGCAAATAAGCTCTCATCCTAAACACATACAGGAATCTGAGCTGAAGCTTTGGGTTCACTGAGGTTAACCATAGCAATAACAAGGCCCAAATCCAGCTCCAGTACTAAATAGAATGAATCAGACACTCACATTAAAGGCCTAGCAAGTATGTGCCCACTGCTAGGTATAAAGACTATCTTAGTTTTTACTGTTTTATATAAGATACCTGACTTAAAAAAAAAAAATTGTAAGGCATATGAAGACACAAGGAAAAAACACAATGTCAAGAGGCAAAAGGAGCAAGAAAAATAGATTCATATGACAAAAATGTTGGAGCTATTAGAGTATTTAAAATAAATTGTTAAATGTTAAACATTCTTGAGGAAAAGGTAGACAGTCTGCACAGTCAGAAGGATAATTTTGGTAGAGAGCTGGAAACTATGAGAATACAATGAAAATGCTAGACGTGAAAAGCACAGTAATAAGGATGAAGAATGCCTGTGATAGTCTCATTGAGGGACTTCTTACAGCCAAGGAAAGAATCACTGAATCCAAAGATAGGTCAAGAGAAATTACTAACATATAAACACACACACACACAAGAACAGAGAATCAAGACTTATAGGACAATATCAAATGACCTACTAAATATGTAACTGGAGTTTCATAAGGAGGACAGAGGACAGAAGAAATATTTGAAGAATAGCTGAGAATCTTCCAAAATTAGGGGACTTCCTGGCGGTTCAGTGGTTAGGGCTCCACGCTTTCATTGCCAAGGGCTTGGGTTCAATTTCTGGCTGGGGAACTAAGAGCCTGCAAGCTGTGCAGTACAGGCCAAAAAATCCAAACAAAACAAAAGAATAACTGAGAATTTTCCAAAATTAATGACACTAAGTCATAAATCCAATAAGTTCAGAGAACACCAAGGAAGACAAACACAAAACAAAGAACCAGGGGAAAAAAAATCCCATATTCCTAAGTGTATGAAACTGCTAAAAATGATGAACAAAGAGAAAATCTTGAAGGCAGTCAGAGGGAAAGAACACATTGCATGTAGTAGGACAAAGATAAGAATTACAGCCATCTCCTGTCAGAAACTATGCAAGCCAGAAGACAATGGAATGCCACCTTTAAAGCGTTAAACGAAAATACCTGTAAACTCAGAATATTACTAAAGATAATAAGGAACATTATGTACTGAAAAATGGGACAGTTCTCTAAGTGGATATAACAATTCTAAATATGTATATATCTAAAAGCAGAACTTCAAAATATATTAAGCAATTCAATATCCCATGATAAACCATAATAGAAAAGAAAGAATGCATATGTACATATAAAGAATGTGTGAATATATATAATTGAATCACATTGTTGCACAGCAGAAATTAACACAACATTGTAAATCAACTATATTTCAATTTAAAAAAATACACAAAGCAAAAACTGATAAAACTGAAAGAAGAAACAGACAAATCAGTCAGAGGCTTCCTTTCTCAGTAATTAGCTGAACAGGCCAAGAGAAAATCAGCTGAGATACAAAAAACCTGAACAACATTATCGGTTATCTTTACCTAACTGGCATTTGTAGAACTCTCAACTCAACAACAGAAAACAATACTCAAGTACACATGGAATATTCACCAAGACTAATTATATGCTGGACATAAATCAAAACAATTTATAAGAACTGAAAAGATATAAAGTACACTCTCCAACAATAACAGAACCAAACTAGAAATAACAGAAGGCTATCTGGAAAATATCCAAATATTTGGAAATTAAAAATATACTTCTATAAATATAGTCAACTTCTTTTTGACAAAAGGGCAAAGGCTAGACAATTTTTTTCAACAAATGGTGCTGGAACAACTAGACATCCACATGCAAAAAAAATGAGTCTAGACACAGACCTTACACCCTTCACAAAAAATAACTCAAAAAATGGATCACAGACCTAAATGTAAAATGCAAAACTATGAAACTCCTAGAATACAACACAGAAGGAAATCTAGATGACCCTGGGTTTGGCAATGACTTTTTAGATGCAAGAAACGCACAATCCATGAAAGAAAAAAAATTAATAAGCTGGATTTCACTGAAATGAAAATTTTCTGCTCTGAGAAAGACACTGTCAAGAAAATGATAAGACAGGCCATAGGCTAGGAGGAAATATTTACAAAAGAGATATCTGATAAAAGACTGTTATCAAAAATATACAAAGAACTCTTAAAACTCATCAATAAGAAAATAAACAACCTGATTAAAAAATATACCAAAGACCTTAACAGACACCTCATCAAAGGAGATACAGAGATGGTAATTAAGTATATGAAAAGTTATTCCACACCATATGTCATCAGGGAAATGCAAATTAAAACAAGATACCACTACACACCTATTAAAATTACCAAAATCCAGAAAACCAACACCACCAAATGCTAACAGGATGTAGAACAACAGAAACTCTCATTCATAGCTGGTGGTAATGCAAAATAGTACATCCATTCTGGCAGACAGTTTGGTAGTTTCTTACAAAACTAAACATACTCTTATCAAACAATATAGCAATTGCACTCTTTGGTATTTATCCAGAGGGACTGAAAATTTATATCCACACAAAAACCTGTACAAGGATGCTTAGATTAGAATTAGAAAGTCACTCGGTCATGTCCGACTGTTTGAGACCCCATGGACCATACAGTCCATGGGATTCTCCAGGCCAGAATACTGGAGTGGGTAGCTGTTCCCTTCTCCAGGGGATCTTCCTAACCTAGAGATCAAACCCAGGTCTCTCATATTGCAAGTGGATTCTTTACCAGCTGAGCCACAGGGAAGCCCAAGAATACTGGAGTGGGTAGCCTATCCCTTCTCCAGAAGATCTTCCTGACCCAGGAATCAAACCGGGGTCTCCTGCATTGCAGGTGGATTCTTTACCCACTGAGCTACCAGGGAAGCCCCTTATGTCACAAGGATGCTTATGTCAGCTTCGTTCATAATTGCCAAAACTTGGAGGCAATCAAGATGCCCTTTAGTAGATGAATGAATAAACTGTGGTACATCCAGACAATGAAATACTATTTAGTGCTAAAAAGAAAAGAAATGAGCTATTAAGCCATGAAACACATGGAGGGACCTTAAATGCATAATGTTAAATGAAAGAAGCCAATCTGAAAGGGCTATATGATTCCATCTATATGATATTCCTGGAGTAGGAAATGGCAGCCCACTCCAGTATTCTTGCCTGGAAAATCTCATGGACAGAGGAGCTTGACAGGCTAATGTCCATGGGTTTGCAAAGAATCAGACACTACCGAGTAACTAAGCACATATGACATTATTTCAGAAAAGGCAAAACTTCGGAGAAAGCAAAAAGAGCAGTTGTTTCCAGGGGTTGGTGTGGCAGGGCAAGAAATGGATAGATAGAGCAGAGGATTTTCAGGGCAGTGAAACTACTCTGTATGATACTCTAATGGTTTATAGACATTATATGCTTTTTCAAATCCAGAGAAAGTATAACATCAAGAGTGAACCCGAATATAATTTAGGTGATAATGATGTGTCAATGTAGGTTAATCAGTTCTTAGCAGATGTACCACTCTGGTGGGGGATGTTGATAATGGGGGAAACTATACACGTGTGGGGGCAGGGAATATATGGGAAATGTCTGTCCTTTCTGGTCAGTTTTGTTGTGAATCTAGAAGGGCGCTAAAAGATAAAATCTATTTGAAATAAATAAGTAGAAGTAAGTCAACAACAACAAAAAGAACTTGATCAAGCCTGAGCTAGGAGCGAGCAGGGCAATGGGAAGGGGAGGCAGACAGAAGCGGAGAGGAAGGAAGAGAATCCATGGACATATACACCAGAAACCATGCACCGAATTTCATAGCATTTTCAGCCAGCCAGTCTCTGGATGTTCAAAGGGCCAATCAGTGTTTCTACAATGATTTCATGTAGTTAGACTCAATTGTTTAAACAGGCAAACAGATCTATAAATATTATTTTTAACAGGGGAAAATGAACTAAAGTAATCTGGAAAGTGTTTATTGTGGTATACTTTATACCTCTTGGTCCATTATGAAAAGCCATAAAGACTGCTACTAATTTAAAAATCAGTGCCACTGAGGGGCGTTTAATCTTTCCTTTTAAAAAATAAACTTGATTCACTTAATTTCAGAGGTTTCCTTACTCCAAGATTACATCTTTACATTTTGTTTATAAAAGGACGGTGATTTAAAAAGATGCCCTTACCTGGCACTCTTACGTTGGAACTATTTGAGTTTTTGTTTCTTCTATTGCTTGAGAATCTCAGGGTTTGATGAATTAAAATTGATATGTGATTTAAAAAAAAAAGGAAACTGATCTTTCCTAACCTACTACAAATATCCTCTTTTTGAGTCAAGTAGACAAAGAAAACGAGAAGCAAGCATGTCAGGTGACAGAAAGCGACTGTTAACTAGGTCATTACCCTCACGGAACATCACTCGAACATCACTCTCTGGTCCCCACACGAGTGCTGGTAGCAATAACCAGATCTCTGAATACAGAAGACGGCAGTTATATCTGGGACAAAGGAACAGCAGGATGGGCAGCAAGAACTGCTACCTTTGGCCGCAGAAGGCAAACTGAGGCACGGTTATAGGAGGCTCCGATGTTGAAGGATTTCCCCTTGAAGAATTCTTGGCCTCAAACTATATATCCTGACATCATTCAATTAAAAACAGACTTATCCACATCTGACATGGGTTTATCTTTAGATCATACCAGAAGTGAAAGAAAGTTCATAAAGCAGTCGGATAAGACAACTCTGCCTCCTGTCTGGCTGATGGGAGTTATCCAGCCCCTTCTTGAAGCCACCTCGTCAGTAGATTATGAACTTGTATGTGTTGCTGACCTAAAGATATGCTATTACTTACTCTGATCTAGGAAAATTGCAACAGTGTGGTTTTTGTTTTGGAAGGCAGCCCACGAAGAGTAACCTAAATCCTTTCAAGTCTGATGAAATACTGTGGAGTCCATAGTTACAACACGCTACAAAGATAATAATAATAATATTTTTAATTCTTACCATTGATTGAATAATCTAATGTACAGAACAATCCTGAAAAGGGAACATCATTCCCGTACTACAGAGGTGGATAAAGAGACCCACAAAGGTTATGTCACTCAAGCATTCCACCTCAAATTTGAATGACTGGCAAGATTTTCCTATTCCTTAATACTATGCTGCCTTTCAGCCAGACTGAAGGGAGAGGTGACAGGTTTAAGAGTATTGGCAGAGTACCTGAAAAATAAATGTTCTGAGGTCAATTTTAAATTAAGAAATGCAGAGACTTCCCTGGCAGTTCAGTGATTAGGACTCTGTGCTTCCATTATCAAGGGCCTGGGTTTGATTCGTGGTCAGAGAAAACATCTACTTTGGCTTCACTGATGATGCCAAAGCCTTTGACTGTGTGGGATCACAATAAACTGTGGAAAATTCTTCCAGAGATGGGAATACCAGCCTCCTGAGAAATCTGTATGCAGGTCAAGAAGCACCAGTTAGAACTGTACATGGAACAACAGACTGGTTCCAAATCGGGAAAGGAGTACATCAAGGCTGTATATTGTCACCCAGCTTATTTAACTTATATGCAGAGTACATCATGTTAAACGCCAGGCTGGATGAAGCACAAGTTGGAATCAAGATTGCCAGGAGAAATATCAATAACCTCAGATATGCAGATGACACCACCCTTACGGCAGAAAACGAAGAAGAGCTAAAGAGCCTCTTGATGAAAATGAAAGAGGAGAGTGAAAAAGTTGGCTTAAAACTCAACATTCAGAAAACGAAGATCATGGCATCTATTCCCATCACTTCAAGGCAAATAGATGGGGAATCAATGGAAACAGTGAGAGACTTTATTTTCTTAGGCTCCAAAATCACTGTACATGGTGAGTGCAGCCATGAAATTGGAAAGACACTTGCTTCTTGGAAGAAAAACTATGACAAAACTAGACAGCATATTAAAAAGCAGAGACATTACTTTACCAACAAAGGTCTGTCTAGTCAAAGCTATGGCTTTTCCAGTAGTCATGTATGGATGTGAATGTTGGACTACAAAGAAAGCTGAGTGCCAAATAATTGATGCTTTTGAACTGTGGTGTTGGAGAAGACTCTTGAGAGTCCCTTGGACAGCAAGGAGCTCCAACCAGTCCACCCTAAAGGAGATCAGTCCTGAACATTCACTGGAAGGACTGATGCTGAAGCTGAAGCTCCAATGCTTTGGCCACCTGATGCGAAGAACCAACTCATTGGAGAAGACCTTGATGCTGGGAAAGATTGAAGGTGGGAGGAAAAGGGGATGACAGAGGATGAGGTGGTTGGATGGTATCACCGACCTGACAGACATGAGTCTGAGTAGGTGCTGGGAGCTGGTGATGGACAGGGAAGCCTGGTGTGCTGCAGTCCATGGGGTTGCAAAGAGTCAGACACAACTGAGCAACTGAACTGAACTGAACTGAACAGAGAACTAAGATCCCACAAGCCATGTGGCACAGTAAAAAAAAAAACAAAAAACCAGAATCTAATTATAAAAATAAATAAGTAAATTAAGAAATGCAGCACACAAACTAGATGATCATGATGGTGATGATGGAAGTAGCTCACACCTATCAAGCGCTTGTTGTGTTCTGAGCAGTCTTCTAAAATCTTTGCATGTAATGAACCGTTTCAATCCTAACAACAACATTACAAAGCAGGTATGATTGATATTCCCATCCCATTCCCATAGGACCTATAATATACATAAGGAAACTGAGGCAGAGAAAAATTAAGTAACTTGCCTAGTAAGTGATGGAGCTAGACATTCTGGCTTCAGAGCCCACATTTTTAATCCCTTTACTAGGAATCACGTATGAGAATTATGAAAGACAAGAGTCTCAATCTGGGTAGGAGATGAATCTCTAAGGTCCCTTCACCACTGTGATCCTCAGTACCTTGGATAGAGGTCCAAGTAGAACTGTCCTAATACTTCTCCTGTAGCTTTATCCTTCACAGAGTAAAGTGTAACACTTTTATTCCAAACGTGAGCATCTGTCACTTGCTCAAATGAAAGTCCCAACAACTCCTGGTAGATGCTCAGTAAGCCTTCAGTGACCACTTCAATTGGGAAGTATTCCTTGAGGGTCTCCTGGTCTACAGAGTACTTGAGTTCTTCTGTCTGAGTCATGTAGTAGTGGAGATCCCAGGCATTGATCTTCCCATCGTATTCAAAACCTCTCTCTTCACATTCCTTTTTCTTCAAGTTCAGAATGAACTCTCGTTCTGCTTCACCCAAGGGTTTTAATTTCTGGCTTAAATCATCTGTGAGGAAGAGGGAAAAGTTAGCAATCCATTGCTCTTGGGAGCAAGCATAACCATACATACCACCAGTAGTCCAGCATGGTGCTTCCTCCTTTGTCAAATCAGGAGGAAGGAAGGAAGGAGAAGGAAAAAGAGGGAGGGAGAGAGGAAAGCAGGCTTCATTATGACAGCGCTGCTGTTCTCCTCAGGGTAATTTATTTTATGGCTCTCTTTTTTTGGGGGGGGCACCCCCCAAATCAGGCCACAACTTCCTCACAGCATCAACAAAGCTGAAATTTATCTCACAGAACTCAAGGAAGTGATAGTGAAACTAAATTACTCTTCATGAACATGATTATTTTTCGGTGAGGTGAGGCTCCTCTGTTCTGTTCCATGTGCCCAGCTGTGTCAACTCCTTGTGACCCCATGGACTGTAGCCTACAAGGCTACTCTGTCTATGGAATTTTCTAGGAAAGATATTGAAGTGGGTTGCCATGTCCTACTCCAGGGGATCTTCCTGACCCAGGAATCAAACCTGAGTCTCCTGTGTCTCCCGCACTGCTGGCTCCTCAGAGCTAGGGAAGACAAATCGGATGTGACCTACGATTGGAATTACTGGAAACTGCTCAGTTCCTTTGACAGTCATGGACTCAGTTAATAACTACTCCATTCCTATGCTGCTGCTGCTAAGTGGCTTCAGTCATGTCTGACTCTGTGCGACCCCATAGACTGCAGCCCACCAGGCTCCCCCGTCCCTGGGATTCTCCAGGCAAGAACACTGGAGTGGGTCGCCATTTCCTTCTCCAATGCATGAAAGTGAAAAGTGAAAGTGAAGTTGCTCAGTCCTGTCTGACTCTTCACGACCCCATGGACTGCAGCCCACCAGGCTCCTCTGTTCATGGGATTTTCCAGGCAAGAGTACTGGAGTGGGCTGCCATTGCCTTCTCCACTATTCCTATGAAGAAGGTCTATTTGGACACAGCATTTCTACTTTTTAGGTGGACACTGCAATTTAATGTTATGGTCAGTTTTTGACTATGTCACTGTATTTGGCTAAAGCAGTATGCTTTTATTATGTGTTTGGTCTCCACAGTTTGTTATGTATGTAAGGTAAAAAATGTTGGCTCTATAAGGGATGTGGATGTCTGGGAAGCATACCCATAATGAGTGAATGCAGAGGCTTGAGGAGGGCTGTGAGGTGAAAAGAGGAAACTCATGGAAGATACAGAGAGAGATGTCATTCTGATTAGGCCTGTTAGAGAATCAGACAGGAATATGCCAGTTTTAGAAAAGAGGGGAAACTGCTTTCAAAAATTAAGTTCTTTAAGGAAAATGTTCAGTATGTACAGTCGCCACCACTAAGGGAAACATTCTCGCCAAAGCTGTTAACTGCCTGAGCCATTTTCTTGTATAAAATACATCAGAACATATGGCAATTACCAGGTCACATTCTATTGTTTCCACTCAGCGGAAAATTCATTAAGAAAAGAACCTCATCTTAGTCTTTTCTATCTTCCAACCATGTAGCATACACTCCATTAGCGGCAGTTATTTTATAAATGTCTCATGAATGAATAATATAATAATGAATAGCTACTATTTATGGCACACCTGCTACATGTTATATCTGATGCCAGCATATACATTAGTAATTCAAGGTATTGCCGCTGAGAACACAGAGGTCTAAATTTCAGGCTCAATGCAGATCTTGATACATTATTCATCATCTCCAACTTAACCAAGCTAATAAAATTATATACTAGTAGTTAGAAGTAAATAAAGTCGAATGGGGTCAAAGAGAAAGTTGAAAAATAAATCATACTCTGGTAAACTCTGACAAGAGAAGATAAAAACAAAAATTAGTATCTTTACAATGGTTATGTTATTCAACCATTTTCACTAAAATGAAAGAAAAAATCAGTGACTGCTGGAATATGGACACTGAGATAAGAGGAGTAAGTGTGACAGAGTGCCAGAGACTAAATGTCAAGGACGTAAGAACTGTGGTTTTAAAAAGACTGATGAAAAAGTGATTTTAAATGAATGTGAAGACAGTTATTAAATAACAGTTTTGATGCCTATTATTTTATATTCTTTTATATATTAACAAGTGGCTTCTGGAACATAAAATATTCTTGTTCCTGTATGTTCTACTTGTCATTTTTGTCCTCTTTGGCAGCTTATTTCACACAAATTCATAAGCAGCCATGCTGTAACTAACAAACACCTAGTGATACTGAATAAAGCCAAAGGCTAATCTTCTTGTAGGTCTCTAGGTATCTTGCTAGGAATTAATACAGAAATCCCCATCAAGATACAGATAGAATGAAGCAAGGATAAGGACTATAACCAAAATATAAACCATGAGCAAACCTTAGAACCAAGTACAGTATCTAATGCATAACAGGTGATCAACACATTTCTCTTGCATGAATGAAAAATAATATTTTCAAGGGCATGTTAGGTTTTGAGGCCCTCTGTCAAGTTGGTGCCATGCAGCAAAATAGTCATAAAAAAAAAAAAAAGAAGAAACAGGAACATATGAGAAATTAAGAAAAGAAGACTAACCGAGAAAGGTTGTTACATGCCTTGTACTCTTGGCAGTATTCATCTCAAGGACAAAGTCAGCATGTGTGCTATAGCCGAGCAGTTTGGCTACTTTGGCCCGCAGTGGGAGTAGCTGCTGCAGGATTACAGTGTTCTCCTAGTAAGAAACAACAACAATAAAAATCAAAATAAAGGTTAATAATTAACTGGATCCAAAGCACTAAAAAGAAGGGCTATTACATTACTTTCAGGTTGGTAAGACTGTCAAATATTTTTAGACATCTCAACTAGTAAGTTATTCCATTTCAGTGTTATAGACTTTTTTTGGATTCATGATCCAGTTTTATTTCTGAAATTATAATTGACTTTTTAAATCTCAGGAAATAGCAATGAGGGTCCTAACAAAATTTTAGGTGCTGTTAAATTTATTTCCCTTTAAAAAAAGGGAAATAATAAGCATTGATGATGTAGAACATCTGGAACCTTTGTATATTACTAATGAAAATGTAAAATGGTAAAGCTGCTATAAAAAACAGTATTATGATTTTTCAAAAAATTAAACAAAGAATTCCCATATGATTCAGTGATTCTACTTCTGGATATACATCCCAAAGAAATGGAAACAGAGACTCAAACAGATATTTGTATACCTGTGTTCACTGTGGCATTATTCATAATAGCCAAATGGTAGACGCATCCTAAATGTCCATCAATGGATGAATGATTAAAAAAATATAGTGCATATTACATATCATTCAGCCTTAAAAGGGAAAGAAATTTTGACACATGCCAAATTATGGACAGATCTAGAAGACATTGTGCTATGTAATGTAAGTTAGTTACAAAAGGATAATCACTGTATGATTCTACTTATATGCAGCTCCTAGAGTAGTTACATTTATGGAGACCAGGAGTCGAATGATACATGCCAGGGGCTTGGTGGGTGGGGAGAGAGGGAAGTTTGTGTTCAATGGGTACAGAATTTCAGTCAGGAAAGATGAAAAAGTTCTGGAGATACATGGCGATAGCTGCACAACAATATGAATATACTTAATGCCACAGAACTCTATGCTTAAAAATGTTTTAGGGATTTTCTCAAATTATTACACACGTTTTACATATTTTATTTGTATTAAAATGCAAATAGTGATACTGCTTTATTGTTTTGTTAACAATAAAGGAAAAAATAATCTCCCAGAGAAAGGAAATAAGTGTTGAGGTCAAAGCAAAACTGCTATTAAATCATCATTTATAGACATGTTTCTAAGGAAGATCACACTACCAAAATCTGGCTCCACCATTTACTGGTTGTCAAAATGTTGGCAAGTCACTCAATCTTCCTAAGCCTCAGTTTTCTCATCTGGCAGACGAACATAATAAAAGTAGCTACATTATAGAGTGATCATGAAGATTCAAGGGAGAATATAAATAAAGCACAGAGAAAAATGCCTGGTACAAGAGCAAACACCACATAATTATGCATTATAATTATTATTATTTTAAAACTAGAATGGAAACATGGATATGAGAAACACATAAGTTCTAAAGTTACCTAGTTTGAATCTTTCACCTTTTCCAGTCTCCTTAGACTGCCAATTTTTCCCCAATACTACTCCCCAATTCTTCCTTTTAGTAGCACAATTCTCTGAGCTTTTGTTGGGTACATGGTCACCTGCCTCCCTTTCCCAGCCCCTCTTAAAACTAGCTGTGGCCACGTGATACACAATGGGACAACAGAATATAAATGAGGTGATGAGTGGAATTTCTGGGTCATTATAGATCTCTGTCTTGCTAGCTGTGACCTGAAAGTGAGAACAATGACCTTGAAGCCACACACTAAGGATAGCAGAGCTATCTTCCAGCTCTGGACCACTCACCTTTGTACTGTTAGTTGCAAGAGATATAAACCTTAAAAAAAAGGTAGTAAAATACACCCAACACAAAATATACCATTTTAGCCCATTTTTAAGTGTACAATTCATGGCACCAATTACATTTATACTGTTGTGCAACCATTGCCACTATCTGTTTCTAAGACATTTCTGAACAGAAACTTGGTAACAATAATCTCCCAGTCTCCCTGGCCCTTGGTATCCACTAATCCTTCCTGAAGAAAAATAATTTTTATCTTATTTGAGTCACTGTGCTTTCAGCTGACTTTGTACATCGGTTTAACCTGTACCCTGACACCCACAGAGACTAAACATAGGAATAGAGTGCTGCTCTAACAGAAATGAAAAACCTACAGGAATGGAAGGTGAGGACACAGATGCTGTCATGTAGGAAGCTGGTAATACTCAGTATACCATAGATAACATTTGTTAAAAAATTGTTGCTCACCATAACCTGGAAGGCAAGCCAGTCACCTACCAAGTCTTAGCTCTGCGGGAATTGTTTGGGAAAACTAATAATGTTGGTGTAGGTTTGTTGATATGTGCTGCTTTTGGAAAGATTACACAAGAGAGATGAGCTTAAGTGAGAACTGGTCAGTTGGCAAAGACAGAGGGAAAAGAGTCCTGCTAAGAGAATTTTGCCCGTGGACCCTGATCTGGGGCATTAGATGACTGGAAAGGCAATTGCTCAGTTCGCCTGACACTCAGCGCTATTGAACTATGATTAGCGGTGAGGGTGCTGCCTTCCTCCTCAAGTCTATGGTTTTGGAGGGCCCTGAAGCAGACGCTGTTAGACTGAGGACCAGAGGATGGACACCGTATAGAAGCCCACATATGAGAAAAAATTTGGCAGGTTTGGATATTGTTATTTTAACACGAATCTGGTTGTGCGCAAACAGAATAGAAAACTATTAAGTTTCTGAGGGCATTTTATTACCAAAGATAAGTGAGCCTGGCCTACAAAAATACCCCTCAGACTTCAAACTGGCATCAGTAGGAATGTATACCAGTAGCCATCTAGGATACAGTCATGGAGGATAATGGACAAGAAAGAATTCCCTGCAGGTAAAACCAGGGGCCACCGCATACAACTGCTAAAGGAATTCTTGCTAGAAAGGAGACCCAAGTAAGTCCAACGGGCGATCCCGGGAAACTTCACAGAGCTCGAAATCCCTACAGTTTCTGCCAGACTGTTCCTGAGAATTGGTATGGGCCTGCTGTTTCCCACTCTTTCCTTTCTCACTAAAGGGAGTCTTTAGTGTGGTTTTCTGTTTCTATTCTACCACTGGGGGTGTGTGTGTGTTGGAGCTGAGCGGGCCAGGCAAGTATTCCACCCTTTCACAGGTGGCCAGGTCATGAGAAGCTATAATTGGGGAAGACTATATGACACTCAGAGTTCTGGTCTAAAGACAGTTAACTGGTTGGGATCTGACACATGGTCAATGGTTTCTGTGTGGGGGAAAGAAAAAAGGGTACTCATGATTATTTGGATAGCCAGAGAGGCAGACTGTTTGGTGGAGCTGGCTAGCTGACTCCTAGAATTCATTTCTAATTCTTCCTTTTTTCCTCTCAGTAATAGAGTGCCCTTAGCTGACCAAATGGCTATCAACTGAAGATTCTACTTCCCAGCCTCCCCTGCAGTTGGATACCGTTATATGATGGAATTTAGGTCAATGGAATGTGAACAGAGTTGACATGTGTCATTTTCAGGCCTTCTTAAAGATGCTCGCTCTGTATTTTATTTTCCCACTTCCCAACAGGCTTGAAAATGGTGACAAACTGGCCTTAGAAGTCACTTATTGAAGAGAGTTATTCCACCAGCCCTGGACTGTTGACTTGGAAGAAGAATACGACCATTAGCTTCTGTAACCCATTCAGTCTGTATTAGAACCGCTGAACCTATGGCCACACTAAGAAGGTTGCCAAAGAAACAAGCCAAAAGCTAAGTCTTGTAAGTCTGAGGATTTAGGAGTCATGACCTTCACACAAACATAGTTTACATGGAAAAATCGGAAGCCACTTCTGAGCTAACTTGAACACTGGCGAACAGAGCAAACCCTTTTCTTAACATCTTCCGTAAAAACAAAGGAAAGGCAAACATTTATAATACCTCTTTGCATCTTGTATTAAAAGCCATTTCCATCTTCCTTCTGGTTTCAGGTATACAACATTTCTTCATGACAGGAAAATAGTGTGGATATTTTAAAGTAATTTTATACTTGTCACCATCTGTCTTTTCTAAACTGTTAATGAAATCATCAGGAAGAGCACCTGCAAAAAATCATTTTCTCACACATCAGTTTTTCCACTCATGGTTGGTTTATTTAGCACTGGCATGGTGCCTTTAAGAAGCTCCAGGGATTTTGTGGAGTAACTGAAATTCAAGTAAAATAATGACAATCCTCATAATATTGCTTTGATGTTACTGGAATGGGGTGGTGGTTAGAGGTTGGTGGCCTGGGAGATGGTAATTCCAAATATGAGCAGGCCTCAATGCACTTGCACAGACGGCATTTTGATGAAGAGCAGGCAAAATTAAGCACCCCCCACCTCCCCGTGCAAATCTGTAACAAATAAGAAAAGGCTAGTTTAAGTGACAAGGGCTTCCCAGGTGCCTCAGTGATAAAGAATCTGCCTGTAAATGCAGGAGATGCGGGTTTGATTCCTGGGTCGGGGAGATCCACTGGAGAAGGAAATGGCAACCCATTCCAGTATTCTTGCCTGGGAAATCCTATGGACAGAGCAGCCAGGTGGGCTATAGTACATGGAGTCACAAAAGACTCAGACACGACTCAGCAACAAAATGCCAGTTTAAGTTACAATGCAGAGGACACTGTGAGGCAAAAAATTTTAAAAGTGCTGAAGGCTGTTAAACACCAGCATAAATTGTCAAGCAAGATTATAAAATTTCTTCTAGACTGTCTCTACAAACAGTATATATTCTTGTAGCCTAAAAGTTAGGTGTGGTTTGCTTGTGCTTTTTCTACAGGGGGTGGTGGGTTCTGCAGAAGGTACATTTTTTAAAGAATTCTTTTAACTTTGATTTGGTAAACTGTGGGGTGACATTATTTGTCTAAATTATGGACTTATTTTAAAAAAACAACAAAGTTTTACCAAGTTCGGCCTTGGAAAATACAAGGAAGGTATCATCCTCATTGAGGTTTTTGTTAAAGTCAATACATAGCTCACTCATTCTCTTCTTCATTGCTTTAATTTCCTGAAACAAAGATACAAATACAGGACAATAACAATAAAATGCAACTTTCATTCTTATTTCCATCAGTCAAGGAAGCTTCACTTTTATATGAAGACTAGGTTCTGTACCCAACTCTCAGGAAGTACTTTCTTAGAGATATGCCTGATAACACAGTTTTCTGCAATTTTCTACATTGTGTCCATGAGAACCTGTATGTAATATGTACAGAAAGGTAATCCTGGTAATGTGTTAGACATCAAGCATAAATTTTTAAGAACTAAATCTATTTAGGAGGTATAGTGAAAGCAGAGTCTGGCATATGGTACATCTACAGTAAGTAGCTAGCTGCTGAGTAAATGAATGAATCTGGTAGCCTATTGATAATGAACACTTTTAATCTTTTCCAATCCAAAAATTTAATTTAGTAAATCAGTATTGGGTACTGAAGTAAATGAAGCGGTAAGAACCAAGTAATTAATTCCATGGTTCCTTAGGAAAACAGGCTATGTTTTAGTTTTATACAGCATTTGCAAATAAAGGTGATTTATGGGCCCTAACATTTGTATAAGAAGTACTAGATTGGGGGGGGAGCAGAAAGTACTAGGTGGGAGATCAAAGAAAGCAATAGGCAGGAAATCACAAGAAAACACATGAGATAATTTATTAACCTGTCCCACTCTTCTAAAAATTCTAGATTATAAAACTTACATAAACCACACAATTTCTCAAAGCATGCTTCTCACCAGTAGCATCACCATCACCTGGGAACTTGTTAGGAATGCCCACTCTGGAGACCCACACATGCCTGCTGAAGCCCACACTCTCAGGAGGCGGGTCCTGTAAAATCAGAGCTTTAACACGCCCTCCGGGTGATTAGGATGCACACTAAAGTTGAGACTGCTGACTTAACACATACTGTGCAGTGTCCTCCTATCCTGAAGAATGCGTTAATTCTGTAGCTGAGCTTCTGAACCTGGAAGATCTCACTGGGTATTAGACAAAGGAGAACATTTGAGAAGCTAATCTCTCCATTTTTATGGTGCGTATATTACTCAGAGGGTTTCATTCCAAAATGCTGGTTTTAAAACTTTCCATCATAAGGATTTTATTACCAGTGCCCTATCTCTGTATGCATAAAGGAATGACAATACAAGTTGACTATTAAGGCCTGAACTTGCTATCAGAGGATGTACAGCAGAATGGGGGGAGATAAACCCGGCACACATAAAGCAAATAAAATCCACACAGAATTAAAGAACAATTAAGTCATCAGCTGTTTGACAGTCAACACGAGGTTAATAGGAGTTGTGGAATTTAAAATCATTGACTACCAAATACATTGTAAATTCATTTGTATTATGAGTTATTTTCCACGTTATAAACACGTGTTTCCTAATTTCCTGTCTTTTCATTGCATTTTAAAAAATTTATTCTTTTGTTTTCTAATAAAAAGAAATAAACTCACATTTTGTACTTGTTCTGGAAGATGCAGCCCATTCCTTTTTCCCATTTTAACTGATTTTTCCAAGTATCGTCTGGCTTCAGGCTTTATCTTTTCCAGATCACAGGTTTCCTGAAATTAAATAGTGTGACAACCTCTTTCATTTCTGTTACAATAGTGTATGGGTAAATTATAAACTATGAGGCCAAAGTAAAATTTATTCATCATCTCTGGTGGGCTGTGAAAGCACACAGGTGATTATGAGGCAGCCCTTTTGGAAAACCTAAGTTCTTTTATGCTTTAGTGAGCTTCTTCTGCTCATTTAAAACAGAAAAAATGAAATAAAAAGCTAACCAGAATTTCCCTGCCTTGCATCAGAATCAAGTGTGCTGTACCACTAGAAAATATGATAATAGGAATATTTGCATAATCTCATTCTGAGTGTTCTTTATGACTGAGTGGTCTTTTTCACAAAACATCTTTCTTATCACAAAGCATCTGGATTTAATTTTCTATCGTTTGCTAACCTGGTTCCACTTGAGAGGCAAGAATAGAAATAATGGGCAAATTCCGCACAGATGGAAGGTAGGACTCCAACATCCCAAACAGGGACAGCTGGATAGAACACTAGCAAAAGGCTTCCAGCGCTTCAAAAATGCCTTACTATCGTTTGGCAAGAAAGATCAAGGGACCACAACAAGCTGCATATGAACAAGTACCTGGGGAAAATGAGCTAGCACAGCACAAAGAGGAGGAGCGCTAGACAACACCTGTGAACCCGCACGCAGCAATGCACACAGCACTCGCTAAAAAGGACCGAGGGCCCTGCAGACAGAGCGGAAAACGCCCCTGGCCACAGCACGGTAATAAACACACCAGATGTCTCTTTAAAACATGGCGCATCTGGGTGGCTGGCTAGTTTCTGGTTCTTGGGAGGAAACAGGCTCCAGACAGATTCGGCAGGTGCGAAGGCTCCAGCGTGGCTGAGAGCTGACGAGGGCCTGCGGTCTGGACGGCCTTAGCACCCTCTCAGCTTCAGAGACCGAAGAGGGCTGCATTCTCTCTCCCTGAAAGACTTGGGCTGTTCACCTCAAGCTTTGTATTTTCCCACCTAATCATGTCTTTAAAATGCTCAGCTTTAGAGCCTGCATGTTGGACTGTTGGTAAAGAGCTCTTGCTGCAACACATCTGTAATTTTTTACATCCTCTTGCCGCAGGTAAACAGAGTTGTACTTTAACCGAGGGTACGACTGGGGGTGGCCAAAAAGTTCATTCAGGTTTTCCTGTGAGATGGTGTGAATCCAGTCCAACCCAATACTTAATACAGCAGCTTGTATCTCACTTTACCTACCAAAAAGCACTTTGTGCCATAGTACTAAAGTACTTATTGTGCATACATCACTCACATTTTCCTCTGAATTTATTCTCAGTGGAGGCAGAGAACAGTTAGACTTCTTTTTCCACAATAATCCTTTCTGTGTCCCTGGAGAATTCCTGACCCTGTTGGCATGAGTGGAGGTGGAACCCTCCCAGCTGGTATCGGCACACACTGGGATACCAGCAGCAGGTGGCTCAGGGGCAAGACCCCCGGAACGGCTAGGGAGATAGCTGAGCTGGGGGCTGATTCCCCCGAGATGGCCAATCGCTCAAATTACAGTGTTCATGCAGATTTTTGATGAACGTGGGCTGGCTGAGGCTGGCTTTAACAGCGCCAGGAAGTCTGTCCTGAGACGTGGGGCGTGGCAACAAGAGTCCCCAGGCAGGAGGACACGACGGGTTGTAAGGCTGGGGAGAATCGAGGTGGCAGCTGTGTGCAGTGGAAGAGAGGAAAAAACAGTCCCTAGTGAGAAGGGCCTGGCAAGGGCCAGGTACACGGTGAAGAACCCAAGGGGGCAGGCTGAGATCCAGGGCAGAGGGCCGTCCCATCTGGGCAGTGGCCAAGACAGAAGCAAGGCTCAGAGCTGGGCAGCCGCGTGGGTGCTCAGGTTCCTGGCATTCACCTGGTCACAGGTGGCCCTGAGCTCAGGACAGAGGCTCATCAGAGGCCTCGCCCGCGGATGTAAGCAGAATTTGTCCTCTCCTACGGTGCTTGATCAGGAGGTGCCCTCACACTCAGAGGGCTGGACTGGACATATCTGGTGGTTGCAGGGTGCTAGCTCAGAGAGCCTGAAAGGGCACTCAGCAGTCAACTCAAAACTCAAGATCTAAATTAGGTAACTACATATCCTCCCCAAATAGTTAACCCACGTGTCAACAGGTAGAAGGATGTTCTGAGAAAAATCACTTCTGAATTAGGTATAATTAAAAATGACCAAACTACATGTACTAAAATATTTGACTTATCACAAAAATGACATTTAACAAAAGTCTGATTCGATTATAACCAGACACCCTTTGCCTTTCAGACTCTGAGGTCCTGGGAAATTTCCGGACGTCTCTGGTAGGAGTAAAGCACGTCTAAAATGTGCTTTGAAAGCACATTCCTTTCCCAAAGCTGATCATAATAATATTCTCCCTTATAATCTCCAGGCAAGGTCAGAATTACTGCCCAAGGATTTTCTAAGAGGGAATCAGCCGACACTTCTGGACCGCTCTGATCCAGTTGTATCTTCCTTCCTGAAAAAGAATTTAATCTCCTTGAACTTGAACCAGGTCTTCAGGCCTCTTTGGTGTGGGCAGGCAGGGGCTAAAGTTCTCCGAAGTCATTTTCAAATTTATATAATCTGACAGCAGGAGATCTTGCTTTATTATTTTTTTAAAAATGTATTATTTAAAAATTTTTTATTTTATATTGGAGTTGTAATTACAACAATGTTGTAATAGTTTCAAGTGGTCAGCAAAGGGAGTCAGCCATACATACGCATGTATCCATTCTCAGGGGATCTTATTTTAAACTCTGTGGTAACAAGATTTAGTTTTCCCAACTTCCTCCTGTAACTAAGAACTTCTATATACAAGTATGAGCACACAAACACACATACTCTTACATGTATGCTTTTGGGCTTCCTTGGTGGCTTGGTGGTAAAGAATCTGCCTGCCAATGTAGGAGACATGGGTTTGATCCCTTGGTCAGGAAGATCCCTTGGAAAAGGAAATGGAAACCCACTCCAATATTCTTGTGAATACTGGAAATACCTGTGAAATCCCATGGACAGAGGACCTGGGTGGGCTACAGTCCATGGGGTTGCAAAAGAGTCGGATAAGACTTGACTTAACTAAATAACAAAATACTCACTTCACAGACAAGAAAACTGAGGTTAAATGATTTCCTCAATATCCCACAGCTGGTTAGCTATAAAAGTGGGGATAGAAATAAATTTTTCTGTATTTGCAGTGTCTTTCCCTTTCTTCTGCGTTTCATTTTGGTTTCTTTTTTCAATCACTTTTACTTGCTGTCTTGGGGAAGCAACGGAAACAGTGAGAGATTTTATTTATATGGGCTCCAAAATCACTGCAGATGGTGACTGCAACCATGAAATTAAAAGACACTTGCTCCTTGGAAGGGAAGCTATGACCAACCTAGACAGCATATTAAAAAGCAGAGGAATTTCTTTGCCAACAAAGGTCCATCTAGTCAAGGCTATGGCTTTTGCAGTAGTCATGTATGGATGTGAGAGTTGGACCATAAAGAAAGCTGAGCACCAAAGAATTGATGCTTTTGAACTGTGGTGTTGGAGAAGACTCTTGAGAGTCCCTTGGACTGCAAGGAGATCCAACCAGTCCATCCTAAATGAAATCAGTCCTGAATATTCATTGGAAGGACTGATGCTGAAGCTGCAGCTCCAATGCTTTGGCTACTGGATGCGAAGAACTGACTCATTAGAAAAGACCCTGATGCTGGGAAAGACTGAAGGCAGGAGAAGCGGATGACAGAGGATGAGACGGTTGGATGGCATCACAGACTGATGAACGTGAGTTTGAGCAAGCTCTGGGAGTTGGTGATGGGTCGACTGGGAAGCCTGGCGTGCTGTAGTCCATGGCGTCACAAAGAGCCGGACAGGACTAAGCAACTGAACTGCACTGATACTCACTGTCAGGTTTTTGCCCTACTAAGATGAAGAGAGCAGGCAGCTGCCTGCACTCTGGGCAGGCGGGCTGCAGAAAGGCCTGCTTGCCGACTCCTATATGCTGTCACAAGGGTCTGCATTTGTGTGGGCCACAGACAGAGTGAGAAACCGCACTACATGAGGACACATTTATTTCTTTTAGACTTCCATTTATTTTTTTCTAGTTTTTTTTTTTTTTAATATTTATGTATTTATTTGGCAGCTCCAGGTCTTAGTTGTAGTATGTGGGATCTAGTTCTCCGACCAGGGATCCAACCCTGGCCCCCTGAATTGGGAGCACAGAGTCCTAGCCACTGGACCACCAGGGAAGTCCCCATGAGGACACATTTTGACTGGGAATAGTTCTGTTCTATTCAACATCACTTATGGAGCTCCAATTAACATCAGGCACTAGGGAAACAAGACAGACTATCTCCTTGAAGCTCTTTAAGTCCCACAGAGGAAGAAAAGATACGTTAGCAAACAATGTTAATCTGCAGTGAGTGAAAAGAGAGGGAAGCACAAGAGGACATTGGGCTAATGGGGAAACTAAGGCAAGGAAGTTGATGCTTTATATTGGATCTACTGACTTTTAAGAGTCTGACAAAGGTCCAAGTTTCAGTAGTATCATGACCAATGACTAGACTTGTACATTTCAAAATCAAGAAGGCATGGTAAGCAGAGGGAATTACCGTTGCCATGTTGAATTTTGGGCTGAGTTTTTCCTCTTTAAAATGTTTATTTGTATGTGCACTCTTTCCTTTTTTTTAAACCATGGTTTTAAGATACTGGTTCTTGTATTTTAATTTGGAACCAAATCTCCACAGCTGGTAGATCACATAATGCTTAAAAACATCTATACTTAATCCTGTGACCTATTCATTTACACTATCTTTAAAACTTTCCTATTGAAATCATTAATTGGCTAAAACAAACTGGCAAGACCAAAGCCCACAGCTCTGAAAAAAATATAAATAATATTATAATAGATAATTGCATTTCTCAATTTAGCATAATTCACTTAATTTCACTAAAGAATTCTTTTCCTGTACTTCTTACTCAGCAGGCCACTATAATAAAATATTATATGCCTAGAGACATTGCACATTTTTCTCACTAATGTGGCTTTTTTTTTTTTTATCTCTGTAGGCTTTTTAGCCAATCATTGAGAAGCCTTTGTCTGGACAGGGAAACATTAAGACTTGAGGCCATAGTTGCTGGCTTTTGGTATTTGGACATTTTGTAGCTAAAGGGACGTGTTCATTTTTTTTTCTTCTGAAAGATATAAGGATACATTAAATGTTATATTTCAATGTAATGTCTGAAATTTACAAATGATTATAACTACATATATATATTATGGAAACAAATTAAATCCACCCTTAAACTTATGAAACAGAATATTAAAACACTGCTGCCTTTATCTGTGTAACAGGTAACCACTCTCTTGAATTTTGTGTTAAATATTTTCTACTAGTTTTACCACTTACGTTTACATTGTTTGGATCTGCCCCAGTGGCTCAGCAGTAAAGAATCTTCCAGCAATGCTGGAGACTTGGGTTGGATTCCCGGGTCAGGAAGATCCCCTGAGGAAGGAAATGGCAACCCACTCTAGAATTCTTGCCTGGGAAACCCCATGGACAAAGGAGCCTGGCAGGCTACAGTCCACGGGGTCACAGAAGTGTTGGACAGACTTAGGAACTACACACTAAAATCCCACTAAATACATTGTTTACTTTTGCTCCTTTTGGCCTTTTAAAATGATATCTTGTTGTATGCAGTGTTACGTAGTTTTTTTTTTTCATTTGTTGTTACTAAGATTTTCCTCTGCCTTTTCTAAAGGCAGAACCAGAGATCAAATTGCCAACATCTGCTGGATCATCCAAAAAGCAAGAGAGTTCCAGAAAAACATCTATTTCTGCTTTACTGACTATGCCAAAGCCTTTGACTGTGTGAACCACAGCAAACTCTGGAAAATTCTTAAAGAGATGGGAATACCAGACCACCTGACCTCCCTCTTGAGAAATCTGTATTCAGGTCAGGAAGCAACAATTAGAACTGGACATGAAACAACAGACTGGTTCCAAATACGAAAAGGAGTACATCAAGGCTATATCTTGTCACCCAGCCTATTTAACTTATATGCAGAGTATATCATGAGAAACGCTGGGCTGGAGGAAGCACAAGCTGGAATCAAGATTGCTGGGAGAAATATCAATAACCTCAGATATGCAGATGACACTACCCTTATGGCAGAAAACAAAGAAGAACTAAAGAGCCTCTTAATGAAAGTGAAAGAGGAGAGTGAAAAAGTTGGCTTAAAACTCAACATTCAGAAAACTAAGATCATGGCATCTGGTCCCATCACTTCATGGCAAATAGATTGGGAAACAGTGGACACAGTGGCAGACTTTATTTTTCTGGGCTCCAAAATCACTGCAGATGGTGACTGTAGCCATGAAATTAAAAGACACTTGCTCCTTGGAAGAAAAGTTATGACCAACCTAGACAGCATATTAAAAAGCAGAGACATTACTTTGTCAACAAAGGTCCGTCTAGTCAAGGCTATGGTTTTTCCAGTATGTATGGATGGATGTGAGAGTTGGATGGTGAAGAAAGCTGAGCACTGAAGAACTGACGCTTTTGAATTGTGGTGTTGGAGAAGACTCTTGAGAGTCCCTTGGACTGCAAGGAGATCCAACCAGTCCATCCTAGGGGAGATCAGTCCTGGGTGTTCATTGGAAGGACTGATGCTGAAGCTGAAACTCCAATACTTTGGCCACCTGATTTGAAGAACTGACCCATTTGAAAAGACCCTGATGTTGGGAAAGATTGAAGGCAGGAGGAGGAGGGCATGACAGAGGATGAGATGGTTGGACGGCATCACTGACGCTATGGACATGAGTTTGAGTAAACTCCTGGAGTTGGTAATGGACAGGGAGGCCTGGTGTGCTGCAGTCCATGGGGTCACAAAGTCAGACATGACTGAGTGACTAAACTGAACTGAACTGAAGATTTAATCATATTATTGAATGTTGCTGTAGTTTATTTTCTTCACTAATGTAAAACATTCTATTGTGAATATACTAGAGTGTATTGACCCATTTTCCTTTTGATGGAAATCTGAGTTGTTTCAGTGTTTTGCTATTATAGATAATGTTGTTATGAATACATGTCCAATTTCACCTGTGGACAAATGCAAACATATTTTTAGGTAAATACTGAACTGGGGATGGGGAGGGTATGCTACATTACAGAGAATGTAAGATACAACTTCATAGGATTAGATTTTTTTCTGAATTAGTTATTACTATTATTTTAAAAATCAATTTACACATGTCCTAGCAGTGCACAAATATTCCCACTGATTCCTGTCTGCACAGATGCTTGGCATTGTCAGACTCATTTTTGTCAATCTAGTTAGTGAAGAATCTTACTGCAGTCTTTATTTGAACTTCCCTGACTTAACGAGGTTACACATTTTTTTCATGTTTAATTGCCATTTGTGTTTCATCTGAACCACCTTTCATGTTGTCTGCTCATTTTTCTATTGGGATGCTTGTCTTTTTTACTGATTAGAGTATCACTTTATATATCCTAGGTACTAATGCTTTGCTAGTTTCATGTTCTGCAAATTTCTTTTTTTAGTATTTCAGGTTTTTTTTGTGTGTCAGTGTCTTTTTACTTTATTAATAGAAGTTCTTTATTTTAATGTAGTCATGTTTATCAGACTTACAGTTAGCACTTTTGGTGTCTTTTTTTAAAGAAATACTTCCCGGCTCAGATATCATAAAGTTTTATTTCCATATAAACTGCCAGAAGCTTTAAAGTTTAGCTTTTTAAGACTTTAATCCATCAGGGATTGTTTTCCATTTGGTTGTGAGGAAGCAATATGATATTTTTTGCCCCACATGGATAGCTCATGTCCTTGCATCAATTACTGAAGGCCTGTTTTTTTAATTTGTCACCATTTCTCACTCTAGTTTCAGGAACATTTACTAAATATTTACTATACTTTGTACCAGGCACTCTGCCAAAGATGCAAAATAAAATCAAATGTGACACCTTTTTCCCTTGAGGGCTTTAACATAAAGTCTACATGACTTCTGGCAAGTATTTACCATCCACTTCCATGACTTGGAGAAGGAAAGGCAACCCACTCCAGTATTCTTGCCTGGGAAATCCCATGGAAGAGGAGCCTGGTGGTCTACAGTCTAGGGGGTGGCAAAGAGTTGGACATGACTGAAAGACTAACACTTTCACTTTCTTTCCATGACTCTTGGAAAGTTACCATTTCTGAGCCTTAGTTTCTCTACTTGTAAAAAGGGATACTTCACAAGATTGGTATGAGAGTTAAACTACATAACCATATTGCTGTATAACTGTAAAGTAGCATTACTAGCCATGCTTGGGAAGGAAGTATGAAGACTACAGCACTCTGGTTAGTCTCATGCCCTACTATGATTTCATCCATCCATTTAGTCAACAAATTGCTGATTTTAAAGGTTGTGAAATGAGACTGTGAATCAGATGATACTCCCTAGACTGTAATGCAGTGTCCCTTGAATCCGGGAGATAGTCATGACTCGTCAGTCAACATGGTGCTGCAGAAGTGATGCTATGTGACTTCTGAGACAGGTCATAAAATGCAGTGCAGCTTCTGTGCAGACTGCTGTAACATCGTGTTGAAGCCCTCTGTCTCCAGGAAAAGAAGTCCTGCTGCTGCCATGCTGGGAGGAAGTCCAGATTAGCCCACGTAGAGACACTACACGGAAGGGCCCCGAGGGGACACGAAGATAGAGGTATCTGGCTGGTCTACCTGTTCCGTCACCACGGCCTGAAATCTCATGCAAGACTCCAAGCCAGGGCTGATATTTCCTGAATTCCTGGCCTGTACAAACTATGAGAGAAGAGGAAATGACTGCTACTATCTTTAGTCACTAAGTTTTAGAGTTACATGTTGTACATCAACAGATAACTAGAATGCTTACTGGGCACAGATTCTGCATTAAAGAACTGTGAAAAAAAGTAGTTTCATGCTTCTATACATCAATCTTAAGTGAAAAATAACACAGGAGCTAAAATAGCATTTTATGTCTAACTAAGATAATACATTTGATTATTGGCTACATTGGTGGTACCTTGAGATTATTATTTAGAGCACCCTTGTTCAGGTAGAGCAAGCCCAAAATTGATGACTCTACATAAATTTAAAATCCTACTACTCAGTCTAATGAAGGCTTTATGAATTATATCATGGTTGCTCTATTTTCACTTAGAGGAAAATTAAAGGAAAAAATAAATAGAATATTTAGATACATCTAACTTCGTTAGCTATGAATGGTGTGAGATTTACCATCTATTCAAGTATCCAACTCAAGCAAAGAACTGAAACTGATAGTTCTAGATTTTTAAAAATACCAACTGAAAAGTATTAATATTTGTCAAGGTAGGTATTTAAATTCACCAAATAAGGTCCAGTACATAAACAAGCACAATAGTTATTTAGTGGGATCAGAGGCCAATACATACAAAATATAAAAGTTTAACAAAGAAATTTAAAATGACAAGCCTCCCAGATCTTGATAATATTTATAAGAAATCAGAAAAGGTGGAAAGTAACAAAAACAGGAGACTCAATTAATAACATTAAGGTGCAATACTTTTTTGAGGCTAGAAAATCCCAAATGAGAACTCAGAAGTCAGGATAAAAAAATACTTAATCAAAAAAAAAATTACTTAATCAAAGAAAACTAGAAATACTAGGGAAAATTTCTATAGTACATATATAATATCCAGATACAAAAGAAATTAGATTATTCTGGGATGAAATAAAAATCAGAAATTATAAGGGCCATGATTTGAATTGTATGGAATAACAACTGGAATCAAAAGTTGAAAAGAGAACAATTTAGTAAAAAAATAGTCATAGAGTTATTTTATGTTATTTTTGAAGTGCCAAAGATGAACAATTATGAGTCATCATAGATGAACACAAATTAAGGGTGAAAAATGTCTGACATGAAAAAATAGCACATATGTCTTACATGTCTAAATAAATTTTTGATTACACATGCCACAGTGAGGTACAAATAAAACATTTGAAATAAAATGGCTTTTTATTTCAATTCTTGTCATAATTTGCTAAAAAGAAAACAACCTTAGAGATGTTGCATATGCAACATGCAAATTAACAAAAATGCCTAGGATTGTAAAACCTTGGTTGTTTTCCAAACAAATCGCTGAGAACCATGAAAATGAAAATTCAAAGCAAAGACATGATGAAAATGCTAGGAAGCAAATCAACATTGGTGATGAAAAGAGTCAAAACACTCAACGCAGACCCACCGAGAGATTTCATAATCCGTAATTTCTATGAGTCCTGAGAAATGTAAGAATGACAGAGAGGAATGGCTCTGCCATGCAGAATCAAACAGTAAGTCATCAGTTTTATGGCCAAAACCACATGATTTTTTATAGACAACTCAACTCCATTTGAGGTGCAATTTTTTCAAAATTCAAAGTTTTTCATTAAACTATTAAATTTCATGATAGTTAAAAAGTCTTAGATTTATAGATGTACACTCTTTTATTATACTTGGTCTTAAAATTTTTAAATGAATGTAATTAGTAGCTCAACTTAAACCTAAGTGGCATAATATAACAGTATGATGTGCCCTCTATTATAATAATTAGAAACAAAATCTAAGTGCATTCAAATACTTTTTATCATTGGTCAAACGCTTTTATGTCTTTATTGTTGGGTTTTTTCCTTTTAAAGGAATTGTAAGATCATTTACCTTTAAATGAACAACTCTCAGAAAGATATCTTGTCTCATGCTCATCTCAATATCAAAACGAGAAAGTCTTTTGTCTGCTTCTGTACTTGCAGCTCGTACTTCTTTGTCAGAGGAGACATGCTGGGGAAAGTCTAGCATGGTTCGTTCCACTGTTAACAGAGGAAAAAAACCACAGGGACTCATCAAGTCAGTACTAAGAAAAATACCTCATACACAGATGAATGATTATCCCAATATAAGTCTTTCATTACATATTTTCTCTAAAGGCTCCTAAGGCTTTTGAGAAACAGTGTCTAAAACAGGACTTTGCTATTCCAGGGGCATTGCTAAGAACAATAAGGGTGTACACTGAGTAATTAATGAAGTATGGTTAGAATATAATTTATTAACTGGGAATGTAGGGGGAAAAAGATATCCTTTTTTTAAAAAAAAATTTTATTGGAGTATAGTTGACTTAAAAAGTTGTGTTAGTTTCAGGAGTACAAAAAGGTGAATCAGTTATACATATACATATAACCACTCTTTTTAGATTCTTTTCTCATATAGGCCATTACTTAGTATTAAGTAGAGCTCCCTGTGCTATACAGTAGGCTCTTAATAGTATCTATTATATATATAGTACAGTGTATACATCAATCACAATCTTCCAATTTAAAAGATATAGTTCTCATACTGAGGCATTTTATAGTCTGGGAGTTGGGGGTAGGCAACAGTACATGAAAAGATAAACAATACCAGGACAGAGCAGCATAGCTGTGAAATGAATGGGACAGGAACTCAAAGGCAGCAATACCAAGGGCTGAGGCATTAAGCCATGCCCGTGGAGAAGGCTGGACCTTAGAGGATGGGCCGGGCGAGAGGAAGAGCTCACCTGGGGACTGCAGAAGTAGAGACCACAAGCATGGGGACTGGCAAGACAAAGCATGTTTAAGAAACAAGCAGGTGATTTAGAGGGATGGGTTTGTTTAGAAAAGGAGTTCTTAACCTTCACAATAGACTTTTTTTTTTTTTTTTTTTTTTTTTTTCCAGTGGGTTTTGTCATACATTGATATGAATCAGCCATGGATTTACATGTATTCCCAATCCCGATCCCCCCTCCCACCTCCCTCTCCACCCGATTCCTCTGGGTCTTCCCAGTGCACCAGGCCGGAGCACTTGTCTCGTGCATCCCACCTGGGCTGGTGATCTGTTTCACCATAGATAGCATACATGCTGTTCTTTTGAAATATCCCACCCTCACATTCTCCCACAAAGTTCAAAAGTCTGTTCTGTATTTCTGTGTCTCTTTTTCTGTTCTGCATATAGGGTTATCGTTATCACCTTTCTAAATTCCATATACATGTGTCAGTATGCTGTAATGTTCTTTATCTTTCTGGCTTACTTCACTCTGTATAAGGGGCTCCAGCTTCATCCATCTCATTAGGACTGGTTCAAATGAATTCTTTTTAATGGCTGAGTAATATTCCATGGTGTATATGTACCACAGCTTCCTTATCCATTCATCTGCTGATGGGCATCTAGGTTGCTTCCATGTCCTGGCTATTATAAACAGTGCTGCGATGAACATTGGGGTGCACGTGTCTCTTTCAGATCTGGTTTCCTCAGTGTGTATGCCCAGAAGTGGGATTGCTGGGTCATATGGCAGTTCTATGTCCAGTTTTTTAAGAAATCTCCACACTGTTTTCCATAGTGGCTGTACTAGTTTGCATTCCCCACAATAGACTTTTAATTTAACCAAAGTCATGAACCCTCCCCCAAATGCAAGCATTCGTACAAACATAAAAAGCTGCATATAATTTCAAATGATCCTCAGAAATCTCATATCCAATAAGCAGCTGAATACTGGGGCCCTTCCTGTTAAATGATAGTGGTAATGTCTTCTGTTCTCACTTTCACATATCAAACTTGGTTGTTGGATTTTTCAAACATTTGTATTTTGACTTTAATTAGCCAAAAATCTGATGTCTTGAAATAATCCATACTACAGCAAAAAAAAAAAAAAAAAAGAGTATCATTTATAGGGAAGTTTTGGCTAGGCTGTGACAATGAATATATTTTAATTTTACTCTTTAGCACTTTGAAGGTATTGTAAATAGGTAAAATTTACACATGTGATACATGGTAGACAGCAAAGCTACCCTTTACATAACAAGGAATTGTCCAGTTAAACAAGCTACCTTATGCATATCAGTCCTCTTAAAACATGGTTACAAAGAAAGCTATAAAAATGCCACAAATATCTAAACAAATTTATAGTGTCTGTTTTTAAAAAGATTAGATAATTATTATTTTAAGATTTGACTGAATATATCATGTTTTGTCCCTTGGTTAAAGAATGAATGGAACATATGATGTAGCATTTAATATTAATACATAGAGCATTTGTTTTAAGTGAATTAACTAGAGAGTTATAATTTTTGTTTATTTAATACTTTTTAAAGTTAGCTCAAAAAGATACTAAGAAGGAATCAAAATTGCTCAAGAACTTAAATGAGCAGAATGAAATGAAGAGTCTGAAACTGGAAACATTCTTAAACAAACAATAATACTGAAAACCATTTCCTTCCTTACTTTCCTACAAAGACCAGGAGCCAGACTTAAGCTCTCACTTTCAAACTACAAACAATGCTGATGCCCATTATGTGATGTTAGATAAAATGCGGTTTTAACAGCTATTGCAGGAGGCTGAGAACATACACAGATAAGAGAAACTTTTAAAAAATCTATTCTGAAATTCAAACATTTTTATGATTAACCCATGAAAATAAATTCACAGGAGAGGGAGAACAAATATCACAAAACTAAAGTTATATTTAAAAGATGTATGATTTGGGCAGAAAAAGCAGAATTTAAGATCATTCTGTTTTAAAAGATTTTTTCCCCACCTATTTTTACATTTCTTAAATGCGTAAGCTGTTACCGTGGCACACCATCATAGCCATAAGTGACTGAAAATGTGAGTGTGTGAACCAAGGACAAACCACTTACAGGGTAGAAGGGGAATATGAAACTGCCTGCTGAGAAAGTTCTGCTGAATGGGGACCAATTCCCTTCTTTCGACTAACTACAAGCCCAATCAGATTTTCTTTACTGAAGATTAAGTTCAAGGCTCATAGCAAAATTTAGTGGCCATTAATGAGAGTGAAAAAAAAAAAAAGTCACTGAGTCATGATTCTGTGTGAACCCATGGACTGTAGCCAAACAGACTCCTCTGTCTATGGAATTCAGGCAAGAATACTGGAGTGGGTAGCCATTCCCTTCTCCAGGGGATCTTCCTGACCCCGGGATGGAACCCTGTATTGTATGCAGATTCTTTACCGTCTGACCCACCAGGCAGAAGAGGGTGGCAGAAGATGAGATGGTTAGATAGCATCACCAACTCAATGCATATGAATTCAAGCAAGCTCCTTGAGATAGTGAAGGACAGGGAAGCCTGTTGTGCTGTAGTCCATGGGGTCGCAAAGAGTCAGACACGACTGAGCGACTGAACAGAAACGAGAGTGAAGAAGCTGGTAGTAAGCGGCAGAAACTGGAACAGAAATGCAGAGGGAAGAGAAAGTAGTCGAGTGCCTATATAATAGTAGGACACAGGGTAGGGAGCTCGTGGTATGGGTAAAGAGATGACTTGCTCACTAGGGCCGCTTAAGATTTTGGACAACCTTCCAAATTCCAGAATTCATACAAATGTTTATGATATTCAGTTATAGCCTATGTTCTTAGAAAGCCCAGTTACCACACAGTCAAGATTGTTTAGCCATAATTATCCTACAAAATTCTTTGTGATAACTGGCATGATTCTTCATTCCTTATAATTCAAAGGGTCTAATAGTTATATTGGGGGTTTCCCAGGTTGGGCAGTGGTAAAGAGTCCGCCAGCAATGCAGGAGATGCAAGAGGTGGGTTCGATCCCTGGGTCAAGAAGATCCCCTGGAGTAGGAAATGGCAACCTTTCCCAGTATTCTTGCCTGGAAAATTCCAGGGACAAAGGAGACTGGTGGGCTGCAGTCCATGGGGCTGCAAAGAGTCAGACATGACCGAGCAACTGAACACACAATAGTTAGATTACAAAAATAATATATTTTAAGTGTAGGAAATATGGAAAAATAGAGAAAAGTATAAAGAGTAAATTAAAAATCAACTATAAACTTAGTACCCAAGACACTGGACAGTATTAAAATTTGTTTTCTTTCTGTGTCCTTTTAATGTTACTAAATACTGCTCCTAAACATGATTTTAATGCCTGTTTACTGTTACAGAGGGTGAATGTACCATAATTTATTTAGCTATTCTACTAGTTGACACTTAGCAGTTAGTTGTTTCCAAGCTTTTGCTATGATAGAGTACCTGTTTATACATAAATTTATACATGATTTTTCCTATATCTGATTATTTCTTAGATTATACCTAAATAGGGAATTAATTATTGGGCTAGGGTATGCACTTCTTAAGGCTTCCCTGATAGCTCAGTTGGTAAAGAATCTGCCTGCAATGCAGGAGACCCCGGTTCAATTCCTGGGTCAGAAAGATCCGATGGAGAAGGGATAGGCTACCCACTCCAGTATTCTTGGGCTTCCTTTGTGGCTCAGCTGGTAAAGAATCCGCCTGCACGTCTTAAAAAGTTTTGATAGATATTGCTCTCCAGAAAGCAGCTGTAACAAGAGTGTATATTTTATAGCACCTCAGGCCACATAATAAAATTTTTTAACTTAGGTAATATAATTCCAAGCAATTATGAATCATTAATCATTTAAGCAATTACAAATCATTATGTAAAAATCAATGTCTTGTACAATTGGAAAATGAATTGTCGAGTCGGGAAGCATAAAATGCCTTATGATGCCCACAAAATGAAATATTGATATGCTTTTCCATCCTACTCACCTATATATTTCACTTCCACGTCTGCTAGTGCCTGCAAACAGTTCTCATAAGTTACCTCCTTAATGTCAAGCATTCCAATAGCATCATACACCTGTTTGGTCTGCGAGATGAGCTCCTCAGTTCTTGTTTTGATTTGCTCTGGTGAAAGATCCCATCTTAAAACATTTCTACCAGCTGCCATATAGGAAGACATTGCTTGAAGGGGAGACACCTCTTCTCTTCCTAAAGTCATTCTGAATAAAATTCTGGAACCACCAACTCTAAAAAGAATCAGAAAAAGGATAAAAATTAGGCATTCTGTTGGTCCAAAGTCAACAGACAAATGTGTATTATTTAATTAAATTTTAAATTAGAAAGAACTGTTTACTCAAATTGAGCAAATTTCTTTCAGGTGAATACATATTCATGAAACTAAATGCTCTTGTATTTACTTGTTTTCTTGACTAGTTACAGAGTTAATGGAATTTGGACTTTTCAAACACTGAATTACTTATGTAATTAAATCAGATAGAGAAATAAAGTTAGGTGTCAAAGATATAATATCGATAATTGTCCTTTATAAATTAAACCAGTAGTCTTTCTTAAACTTTTTTTTTTTGCTAATATTCACCCACTGTGTATGTAAACTCAATATTTTGATATTCAGGAATGAAGTATTTTCAAAATTCTCTTTATGTTGAACAATTTAAAAAATGTATTACCAAAATTTCATGTAAATCAACTATGTTGATTTGAATTTATGACTTAAAAAATAAAATCTGGTATGGTATTATCCTAAAAGATAAAGGGGGAAAAAAATTAAAAATTATACCAATCCTTTAACCCTTTAAATACTGAAACTAAAAATTGATGCCACATGCTTGCATATATATAGTTATGTAATTCTAGAGCTTATAAATAAAAATATTATGATAGCTAACATTTATTGTGTTTAGGTACTATACTGAATGCTTTCCAGTTAAAACTCACAATAACCCTATGAGGTAGATATTGTGATTATTTTTATTAGCCAACGGGGTCACTAAAGCACAGAAAAGTTAAGTAACTTGCCCAAGGTCACACAGCTGGCGATATAGTGAGAGCTAGGATTAAAAACCAAGAAGTAGAGAGCCGGAACCTACTCTCCTAACCACAATACTAAACTTAATTCCTATTATCTTACAAGGCCCCAAAACGACCTTATGATGTAGGCAGGACAATACTCCCCTTTAACAGATGATGCAGTTGAGGCTCAGAAAGGCTAAGTGACTGATTTAATGTCATTTGTTCAACAAATACTTATACGCATACACTATGTCTACTCCTTGTTACAGGTACCAAAGATAAAAACGCAAATTGACTGGGACCCTTCTATTTATAATATATATAATTTATAATATAGTGAAGACAAATTGATTAATAGGCAATTGTACTACATTGAGATGAGTTTTATAGGGTAAACAGGGAAAACTCTGAAATATCACAGAAGGAGCTTTTCTAGAAAGATTTTCTAAAAGGAACAATGAGCAAGCCAAGATCTGAACAATGTATAGAAATTATCCAAAAGTAAAGACTGTAAGGAATGAAAAATCTGAAAAGCTTAAGTATGGACTAGAGAATGAACAGCCTTGGGAATCATTTAAGAGTTCAGACCTACTCCAAGGGTCACGACAAAGCCACTGAAGGGTTTTAATCAGGTGAGAGATGAGAAAAGATATGTGTTTTAAACAAATCACTCAAATTATAATGAGTTGAAACGTTTAGAAAAGAGGGCTCATTCCAGAGGAAAGCTGTGATGGGAACTGGGGGATAATATTATGGAATACCTCACTAGGAAACAGGGGGAACTAGAGTGACTTAGAAGATATTCAGGAAGTAGAATCACTATGACTTGGTACTGAACGTATTTTAGGAAGAGGTGAGATGGTGTCTAGCCTTCTCTCTTGAACTAGAGGGACGGACAGAGGCACCATTGCTAAAATAGGGAACTTAGACAAAGGAGGAGGCTCTCTGGTGGGACACAGAGAAATTTGGTTTTGGATGCACCAAGTCTGAAGCGGCTGTGGTGCAAGTCAGCAAAATTCATTACTGTTGAATGTAACTGGAGTGACATGGGTGGTTGAACTGGCCCAAGGGAATCTGCAGAGGGAGAACAGACCAACCAGACCCTGACTCTAGTTTCATCATTGAAGTAGAAGGAAAGAAAACCAAATAGGAAGGGTTCAAGGAATTGTGAAAAGTGAACACTGAAAAAGGGAGGAGTGAATGACAGTATGAAATGTATGAATTTCAAGAAGACACAAAGTCTCTGTTGAATTCAGCAACAGGAATGTCACTGATGACTCTGGTAAGAGCAGTGTCAGCCAG
The DNA here is from genome assembly GCF_033118175.1 of Dama dama. Lineage (NCBI taxonomy): Eukaryota > Metazoa > Chordata > Mammalia > Artiodactyla > Cervidae > Dama > Dama dama. The sequence goes on from NC_083705.1 coordinate 22,012,851, forward strand.
GGGGCAGGGGTGGAAGTCAGATTACCATGACTGAGGGAATGGAGAAGGTGAAGAAGCGGACAGCGTGCACTTCAGCAACTCTCCATGGAGCTGGCTGTGAGAACAAGGAGACTGAGGGGTGTGAGTGTAAGGGGCTGAGACACAGAAAGGTACATTATTAACACGCGAGAAGCCTTAACCGTCTGACCCCCTTAACCGTCTCTCCTAATAACTGATGAAACATACTGGTTGATGGTTACACTCAAGACTGGCAGACTATTTTCCAATGTATTTCCACATTTCTCCTTCAACCAGCTGAATTATATATTAACCAAGAGTCAAGTTTATTTGTTACAAAACTGTTTATACTTATTATACTCATTTTCATGTAACTGAAGTATTTAACTGATTAAATGTGTGCCAAAAGAATGATCTGTTGTTTCGGTCAGCTATCTTGGGAATACTTTAAACATGACAGTTACTAAAAAACCAACCAAAAACCTGCTGTTAGAGAAGATTTAAAACAGAATTACAAAGATCCAGCAGGTTTCTTAACTCAGATCACTTATGTGTGTCTGGAGTGTTCCTGCTCCACTTTAAAGAGACTGAAACTGGAAATGAAAAATAATGCATTTTTGGTAGAGTTTACTCAAGGACAGTGAGGAATGCCGATCAGGTGATTCACATTTAACAAAAAGGCCTTGCTATTACATCAAAATATTTTTAAAATGCTCATTTATGTTTTGTTTGAATATGTTATTTGAGCAATTTGTCATTTTTAATGATTCTGTGTGAAACCAGTTTTTTAAATTAGTTATTAAATGACATCTGGGTTCAATCCCTGGTTTGAGAAGGGAACTGCAACCCACTCCTCCACTATTCTTGCCTGGAGAATCCCATGGACAGAGGAGAGCCCATCCCTACAGTCCATGGGATCGCAAAGAGTTGGACACGACTGAGCGACTTTCACTCACTCAGCCACTATTAAATGACATACGAAGTGGAACTTCCCTGGCAGTCCCATGGTTAAGACTGTACTTCCACTCCAAGAAGCATGGGTTTGACCCCTGGTTGGGGAACTAAGATCCCACATGCTGTACGGCTGGCCAAAAAAAAAAAGGGGACATATGGAGCAAGGTGCTAATGGAGGTAGGAAGAAGTGTCATCTGTCCCTGGGCAGAGCAATTTGTATGATACAGGAAGAGAGACGACAGTCTCAGCAAAATCAATGAAACAGGTAATATGGAAGTAGTTAGGCTACAGTAAAAACGATTGATGTCTGAATTTAAGAAACCAAAGGTTAACCCTGACAAGGATATTTTCCTGGAACTGGATGGCTGATATAAATGAGTTGAAGAGTGCAAAGAACCGACAGCTTGGTACTGGACAGACGGTCTTCGTGAACACTGGAGTCGGCAGTTTGATGGCTGGGCCTGGGAGCAGAAAGGAAGGCTGAACCAGGAACTAAAATTGTCAAAGAACGGGGGGGACCAACCAGGTGGGTGGGAGAGGACATCACAAGCAGGGTACTGTGAGCCTCAAAGGCATTTTTACGCTGCGGTGAAGAGGTGCTGGCCTATGAGCAGAGCTGGGGTAAGGAGGGAATCGGGAACAGAGAAGATATCAACCTTTCCTCCTTACTTTGTGATATGAGGTGTGGAAGAAAGAGGGATGTGGGGAAATACTTTCCTCAGAGCTAAATGGATTTCAATAAAGGTCAGGAAGAGAAAAGAGGATCCAGAGAATATGAAAAAATGGAGGAGTTTGTTTCCCATGGGACAAGGGTTCTGGAAATAACAAAGGATGAGCCCAAGTATGACCAATAGCTCAGCATGTGTTTTTTTTGTCCAGCTATTCACCTCTCCCCCTATCTGATCATATACACGCTTTCTTCCCAGGCCCCATGCATCCCCGACCCTCAGCACTGCTGTAGAGAAAGAGGTCTCATTCCCCCTGAATGTAACTGAGCAGGCTGCTGTCCTTGACCACAGGTGGCATCCATCTTAGAGAATGAGTGGAACCTGACTTAAACAATGAAATAAACACTGTGACTGGAAGAATAAAGGAAGTAAACCAAATATTTACTGACATCACTGATCCCTTAGAACAACTAATTCTGAAGCCTGACCTACAGCTAGACTTTCCAGTTATGCGAGTCTATTGTTGAAAGCCAGTTTGAATGTGGTTTTATGCTATTTGCCTCAAACAGGATCCTAGCTGAAAAGGGAATGAAAACTGATAAAGAAATGAGCAGAGAAAAAAATAAGAAGAAATGAGCAGAGAAAAAAACAAGACATACAGAGGTCAGAGTACAAGACCTTCCAAGCCTAGAGGGTCTCCCAGGCTTGGTGGTGGCCTAAAATAATAGGGAGGTGAAATGCAGTGTGTTGGCTGAAAATTTCCAAAATACATATTCCCACAATCCCTCATGGATACACAGAACTGAGGCCTTGAAGAAGGAGTGAGCCATGGCCCTGATTGGTTGGACTTCCAAGGAAGTTGCAGGACAGATGAAGAGGCTGGTCATGGGATCATTGAGGTAAGGCATAGTAAGAGGGACAATGATGAGTAAAACATAAGACTTCTACATCCCAATACTCTGCTCCTTTCACCACTCCTCTTAGTACAAACTAACTACTATGGACAAGTTTTCATTAATGCTAAATAGCTTTAAAAGAAAATTATGTCAAACATCTCACTGATATGATGACTTCCACTGGTTTTCATTTATTTCCTAACATTTATCAAAAGATGGAGTGTTTGGTCACAGCACACCTGATCTTAACTTGGTTAAACTGATGAAGACGTCAGCAGCTCTATCTTGGCTGAATGCCTATACCCATAACCACCCCTGTACAGCTTCTATGGCAACTAACAAGAAGCTACCTTAAAGTACTATGATTTCCTAAATGTAGATGCGGTAAGAAGAAAGGAACAGAAGTTAGAAATCATGATTTCATGGTCAACAGAACACATGACAATTTTAATCTTATACCTTCCTTTCTCACCGTCTGGGATTCTGTCGTAGTTCCATTCAGGATTTATAATTCTTGTTACTGAAGAAAAGGAATGGGGACAGAAGGATTCCCTAATACTTCTAACTAAAATATTTTGACCTATTGAGAATTTTCCTCCCTGCATCGTGTCTGCTTTCTCTCTTCCACTGTTTCTTTGCTGAGTATCCCTTCTTCTCTCCTTTATTACGATTTCAGTCTCACTGGGTGCTGTGGATGCTGGTACGCTGATCTGTTCCCTTCAGTGTCTCTGCAGCCCTGGGGAACTGCACTTGGGAGGAAAACCAGTGCACCTGCAGTCTTCCTAGCAACTGTGCTTCTACCCATGAGGATCGAGTGAGGATTTTTTATTGACTTTTTGCAACTGAGAGCTACAAAGTTTGAAAGCTGGCAACACACCATGATCTTGTCTTTCTCTACAGGAGTTATTACACACAGTTATGTGAACATGAAAATCTAGATTAAATCCAAGATTCCTACAGTCTAATTAAACTCGAGCTTTCCCGCCCCCTCTCCACAAACTCCCAGGCTGTCTATTATTTCAGTCCCAACCACACCTTCATTTTCTCCTCTGTCTTTGACGCACTTTCAACACACGGCTCTGAATTTCTAACCAAGAAATAATACAAAATACCATAGTAGAATTGATAGGAAGATGCATTTGCTGGGACTCTAGTCTCCTGTGTCCAAAAACCAAATATTTAGGCAAAGAAAGCAAGCAGCACAGATTTTGATTGAGATTACCAGGCTAAAGAATTTTGTTTTGACAAATGAGCATGCCATTGTTACTGTGAGTTAATAATTGTCTGGAAAAGTTTAGCAAAATATTTTATGGAATGTACTTTCAGAAATGTTCTGATTGGGACTTCCCTGGTGGTCCAGTGGTTAAGAACCCACCTGTCAATGCAGGAACACGGGTCCCATCCCTGGTCCGGGAAGATCCCACATGCCACTGAGCAACTAAATCCTCATGTCACAGCTAGAGAAAAAGGACCATGCACTGCAATAAAAGATCGTGTGTGCTGCAACTAAGACCCAACAGAGCCAAAAATAAATAAATATTATAAAGAAAGAAATACTCTAATTTACTGGGTTAATTTTCTTTCAAAGCATAGTTTAAAGGCCTCGATGTCCTTCCACAAGGTGTCCTTGACTGTGTCAGTTCATACAGCTCTGAGCTTGTATCACCTTTTAGCTGTGGCATACATTTTAGACACTGAAATAACTGTCATCCACTTGTTCAATTGGCTTGTGTTGTACGCCAAATCAGACTAGGACTTTTCTAGCACAATAACCATTGTACTTATCTGGTGTCACAACCCTACCATGTTGGTTAGCACACTGTAGATGCTTTATGTATTTGAAACGAGATGGTATTGACACGGCTGAAACATTACCACAACACTGTCTCCCTTCATTGTCACAAATAAACATCCATACAGGAAAGTGTGTCTTATTAGGGCCAGGACTAGTGTGAAACTCCACTACGTAAAATGTCACAATTTCCATTTCCCCAGAATTTATATTTAATCCATGCTCCCATCCTTTCCATATAGTGTTGTAGTTTACAGTTTGCATGGCATTTCCTGAAATTTGTCCCAATCTTTTAAAAATACTTGGCAAGTATTCCTAGTATTTACCTTGGAACTAATGCTTCTCTACAAGCTACGAGGGCTGCATTTCATGAACCTCTCAACTGGAATTTCTGTGTCTCTTTTAGTTAGTTCTTCTCTGGTTATTTTGTCAGAACCATGCCTTTTCAACCTTGATTCCCATTAGTCACAAAGTTGTCTTTTTCAGCCACTGATCTAACTAAATCACCTCCGCCTTACAACTTAGAAGCCACAGCTCAAGTCCAGGTTCCTTTCAGCAGAGCATACGGGACTCCTTAATTTTGGATTTCAACAAAGCCAAATCCCAGCCGTGCAACTCCCCAAGGCTCACCTGTTCCTTTAGGCACCTAGCATTCTTCTACCTTGAAGCCTCGAGCCAAGCAGCACTTTATCCCCTACATCTATCCTTTCTAACACAGTAGCCACATGTGGTTATTTATAGTAAACAAAACAAAAAATTTAGTTCTTTAGTTGCACTAGGCACATTTCAACTGCTCAGTAGCCACCATGGCAAGTGGCAACCATACTGGACAGTACAGACAGAGAATATTCCCATCAGAGCAGATAGATCTACACGACAGTGCTGCGCTAGGTGATTGCCTTTCAGGAATGAGACGCATGCCTGTACCCTCCTATTGGTATCCTTTCTCTTTTCGACTCGCAAAGCAGTTCCCTGGTGTCTTCTTTGGAGGAAAGAAAGAACAGAGACAATGAGGAAAGGAGGAGTCATTTACTGAGTAGTTTCTACGTGTCTGACTCTTTGCGACACCATGGACTGTACAGTCCATGAAATTCTCTGGGCCAGAATACCGGAGAGGGTAGCCTTTCCCTTCTCCAGGGGATCTTCCCAACCCAGGGATTGAACCCAGGTCTCCCGCATTGCAGGCAGATTCGGGCTTCCCTGGTGGTTCAGCTGGTAAAGAATCCGCCTGTAATGCGGGAGACCTGGGTTTGATCCCTGGGTTGGGAAGATCCCCTGGAGAAGGGAAAGGCTACCCACTCCAGTATTCTGGCCTGGAGAATTCCATGGACTGTATAATTCATGGGGTCGCAAAGAGTAGGACACAACTGAGTGACTTTCACTTCCTATGTGTCAGGCAATGTTAAAAACACTTATTTAACTAACAACATTCTGAGAAATACGTCTGAGGAAGCACTATTTTCAAGAGCATTAATGCAGAAGAAAAGACCTTATAGTTCTTTCCACAAGAAGCAGGCAGGGCCAAAAGACACCAAGAGTATAATTAAAATATAAAAAACACTTCCTATGAGATTGTGTATGTGTTATTCACTCGGTCGTGTCCGACTCTTTCTGACCCCATGGACTGTAGCCCACCCATCTCCTCTGTCCATGGAATTCTCCAGGCAAGAATACTGGAGTAGGTTGCCATTTTCTTCTCCAGGGGATCTTCTCGACCCAGGGATTGAACTCAGGTCTTCTGCATTGACAGGAGGGTTCTTTACCACTGAGCCACCAGAGAAGCCCTTAGACCCATATATCTAATACCTGCTGGATAACTCCACCTGGATGTCAATGGTCACCTCAAATCCAGTATGTCTAAAATTAAAGAGACCAATCTTCTTTAGGTCCCACAACCAAACTTTTCTTCTTGTACTCCTAACTAGTAAAAGGGGTATACTCAATGAAGATCACCAGTGTGCATCCAGTTGCCCAAGTCCAAAACCTCAGACTCTACAGATGTCTTCTGATCTACTTTCCAGACTGTCTGCAGATAATCTTCTTAAAAGGTAAGTTTGATCATGGTGCTCCTTCAGTGGCATGGTTCAGGATCAAGTTCTGACTTTATAGGCTTCAGGATCAAGTTCAAGCTGCTTAACATACAAGGCCCCATGGATCAGTCCCCTTTTCATGGCTTTCTCAACCATCTTTTTGCCCTCAAATCTCTGCTCTAGGCATAAGTAACTACTTTCGCATCTCCTAAAATTGTTAGGCTCTCTTCAGGCCTCTGCAGTGTTTTCCCTCTGCTTGGAACACCTTTCTTCTTCCTTACCTGAGGAGCAACACCTCTTCCATGTCTCATTTATCTTTCAGATCTCAGTTCAGACTTCATCTTCTCCAGGAAGGCTTCTTTGACCACCTCTAGCTGTTTTAGAATTTCTTTCTCTGTGCTCTTAATCTATTCTACATGCCCAGTGAACAAAAGCACTCATCACGCCGAAGACTATTCACCTACATACCCAGCTCTGTCGTCCATAGACTCTGAGCAGAGACTGGGTTTTAGTGATATCTGTAGACCCTGAACCTATCATAGTTCATGGTACATGCACATTTTAACCGTGACAAGTTTACCCAAAATTTTTCTCTTAAAGTTATTTGATTCATATTTTCCTTCTATCCACATGTTTAATATAAAAGTAGTTCCATCTGAGAGTGTTTAACGTCCATGAAGCATTATACAGATCCCTATTTTGCATTTAGGGAATACAGACCAGATAGAAGGGCTTCCCAGGTGGAGCGAGTGGGAAAGAACCACCTGCCAATTCAGGAGACACAAGAAACACGGGTTTGATCCCTGGATTGGGAAGATCCTCTGGAGGAGGGCATAGCAACCAACTCCAGTATTCTTGCCTGGAGAATCCCATGGACAGAAGAACCTGGTAGGCTACAGTTTCAAGGGGTCGCTAAGTGTTGGACATGACTGAAGCAACTTACGTTGTTATGTGCACACACTCATGGAGACTAGACAGAATGGCAGATATTGGATACTTAAGTATCCTGAATACTGCTAATAATTTTTCTTCTGAATGAACTGTTGCCACTGAATCAGATGCCACTGTTACTCCTGAATCAGATTCAGGAGTAATATTTACCAGTTAGTTATTGAGCCTCCCACTTTGCATATTTACATCAGGATTGCCAGGAGAAATATCAACAACCTCATATATGTAGATGATAACATTCTAATGGCAGAAAGCGAAGACAAACTAAAGATTAGCCTCTTGATGAGGGTGAAAAAGGAGAGTAAAAAAACTGGCTTGAAACTCAACATTCAAAAAATTAAGATCATGGCATCTGGTCCATCACTTCATAGAAGGGGAAAAAGCAGAAGCAGTGACAGATTTTATTTTGCTGGACTCCAAAATCACTATGGACAATGACTGCAGCCATGAAAGACCCTTCCTCTTTGGAATGAAAGCTATGACAAACCTAGACAGCATATTATAAAGCAGACACATCACTCTGCCAACAAAGGGTCTGTATAATCAAAGTTACGGTCTTTCCAGTAGTCACGTATGGATGAAAGAGTTGGCTGGGTGCTCAAGAATCGATGCTTTCAAATTGTGGTGCTGGTGAAAACTCTTCACAGTCCCTTGGACAGAAAGAAGATCAAACCAGTCAATCCTCAAGGAAATCAACCCTGAATATTCATTGGAAGGACTGATCCTGAAGCTCCAATACTTTGGCCACCTGATGCAAAGAGCTGACTCGTTGGAAAAGACCCTGATGATGGGAAAGATTGAAGACAAAATGAGAAGAGGGCAGCAGAGATTGAGATGGTTAGATGGCATCACTGACTCAATGGACATGAGTCTGAGCAAACTCTGGGAGATAGTGAAGGACAAGGAAGCCTGGCTGCTACAGTCCATGGGGTCACAAAGAGTCAGACATGACTTAGCGACTGAACGACAACAAGAAGAAGCCCCTAACAAAGTTAAGCACCTGGTATTTGAGCCACTAGTGTTCCAGACAACAGCTTTTACATTTGCAGACCTTTTAATTTGACTTAGGATCAAAATGTTTTATGAACAGAATGTTCTGGAATTAAATGCCTTAGGATAAGTCAACTTTAACAGTAAACAGAGAAATCACATTCTTGGCCAAGATTGTTTCTTTTGATGTTTTTAGTGGAATTAATGTCCAGAAAGACCATTCTGGCTTGGTTTTTAAGTTTACAGAAAATATAATTAAAATACAAAAAAATGGTACTTCTATCTCCACTTATTCCCACTTTCTTTCTCTGAATTTTAAAGAATGATGTGTCCCCTAACTCATGGTCTTCAGCTTTTGAATTCTTGCAATTTTCTCATGTACTGACTACACTGCCTTGTTTATCACTGATTCTTCTACCAAAACAGCTCTGGCAATGTCGCTTTTCTGCTTTCCTAGTCCTTCAACTTTTCTGACCATTTCTTCTTAGTCTCCTTTGCTGGCTTCTCTTCCTGTAACCATTCAAAAAAAGTTGGGTGTTTTCCATGAGTCCATCCAGATGTCAAGCTGGGGCTCCAGACCCATAGATATCTCAAATGCAACACACTCAAAACATGATCTTTCTTCTGAATTCTCAGCCTCAGTTTAACACTCTTCACCTATTCTCCTAAGCTAGAAACTGGTCACACATGTGAATGAGTATCATCATCACCCCTAATATTTATTGAAAGTCTATTAATATGCCAGGCACTATACCAAGAGCTTACATGCATTTTCTTATTTAATCCTCCCAACCACCCAAATCCATACCATTTCTGTCCTTTATTGAACCCATCTTTGCATGAAATGTTCCCTTGGTATCTCTAATTTTCTTGAAGAGATCTTTAGTCTTTCCCATTCTGTTGTTTTCCTCTATTTCTTAGCACTGATCGCTGAGGAAGGCTTTCTTATCTCTCCTTGCTATTCTTTGGAACTCTGCATTCAAATCGGAATATCTTTTCTTTTCTCTTTTGCTTTTCACTTCTCTTCTTTTCACAGCTATTTGTAAGGTCTCCTCAGACAGCCATTTTGCTTTTTTGCATTTCTTTTCCATGGGGATGGTCTTGATCCTCGTCTCCTGTACAATGTCATGAACCTCAGTCCATAGCGCATCAGGCGCTCTATCAGATCTTGTCCCTTAAATCCATTTCTGACTTCCATTGTATAGTCATAAGGGATTTGATTTAGGTCATACCTGAATGGCCTAAAGAAATGGCTTCAAGAAACTTACCAAGGGAACATTTCATGCAAAGATGGGTTCGATAAAGGACAGAAATAGTATGGACCTAACAGAAGCAGAAGATATTAAGAAGAGGTGGCAAGAATACTCATAAGAACTATACAAAAAAGATCTTCACAACCCAGATAATCACAATGGTGTGATCACTCACCTAGAGCCAGACATCCTGGAGTGTGAAGTCAAGTGGGCCTTTGGAAGCATCTCTACGAACAAAGATAGTGGAGGTGATGGAATTCCAGTTGAGCTATTTCAAATCCTAAAAGATGATGCTGTGAAAGTGCTGCACTCAATATGCCAGCAAATTTGGAAAACTCAGCAGTGGCCACAGGGCTGGAAAAGGTCAGTTTTCATCCCAACCGCAAAGAAAGACAATCCCAAAGAATGCTCAAACTATTGCACAATTGCACTCATCTCACACACTAGTAAAGTAATGCTCAAAATTCTCCAAGCCACGCTTCAGCAATACACGAACCATAAACTTCCAGATGTTCAAGCTGGTTTTAGAAAAGGCAGAGGAACCAGAGATCAAATTGCCAACATCTGCTGGATCATCCAAAAAGCAAGAGAGTTCCAGAAAAACATCTATTTCTGCTTTATTGACTATGCCAAAGCCTTCGACTGTGTGGATCACAATAAACTGTGGAAAATTCTGAAAGAGATGGGAATACCAGACCATCTGACCTGCCTTTTGAGAAAGCTATATGCAGGTCAGGAAGCAATAGTTAGAACTGGACATGGAACAACAGACTGGTTCCAAATATGAAAAGGAGTATGTCAAGGCTGTATATTGTCACCCTGCTTATTTAACTTATATGCAGAGTACATCATGAGACATGCTGGGCTGGAAGAAGCACAAGCTGGAATCAAGATTGCAGGGAGAAATACCAATAACCTCAGATATGCAGATGACACCACCCTTATGGCAGAAAGTGAAGAGGAACTAAAAGGCCTCTTGATGAAAGTGAAAGAGGAGAGTGAAAAAGTTGGCTTAAAGCTCAACATTCAGAAAACGAAGATCATGGCATCTGGTCCCATCACTTCATGGCAAATAGATGGGGAAACAGTGGAAACAGTGGCAGACTTTATTTTTTGGGGGCTCCAAGATCACTGCGGATGGTGATTGCAGCCATGAAATTAGATGCTTACTCCTTGGAAGGAAAGTTATGACCAACCTAGATAGCATATTAAAAAGCAGAGACATTACTTTGCCATCAAAGGTCCATCTAGTCAAGGCTATGGTTTTTCCAGTGGTCATGTACGGATGTGAGAGTTGGACTGTGAAGAAGGCTAAGCGCCAAAGAATTGATGCTTCTGAACTGTGGTGTTGGAGAAGACTCTTGAGAGTCCCTTGGACTGCAAGGAGATCCAACCAGTCCATCCTAGGGGAGATCAGTCCTGGGTGTTCATTGGAAGGACTGATGCTGAAGCTGAAACTCCAATACTTTGGCCACCTCATGCGAAGAGTTGACTCACTGGAAAAGACCCTGATGCTGGGAGGGATTGGGGGCAGGAGGAGAAGGGGACGACAGAGGATGAGATGGTTGGATGGCACCACCAACTCCATGGACATGAGTTTGGGTAAACTCTGGGAGTTGGTGATGGACAGGGAGGCCTGGCGTGCTGTGATTCATGGGGTCACAAAGAGTTGGACACAACTGAGCGACTCAACTGACTAAAGCAGCTAAGATGTAGGCATTATTAACACAATTTTCTTGGGCAGAGAAATAGTGCACTCAAGGTCACACAGGTGGTATGGAGCTGGAATTTAAACCCTAATTACAAAGCCCATGTTCTTAACTACTGTGCTATATTCATGTTGCACCTGAATCTTAGGGGGAAAAAAAATCAGATTTGTCACTATTTGTATCTCCCTGATTTTCCATCCTGATCGTAATGAGGAGAGAAGGTAGGTAGGTAGCTAAAGCATATACACTGACATCACTTGTCTGATTTCTCTGTACCACTCTCTGAAGGGTTTCTGTCGGGACTGTGGAAGGGTGCCCCACTTCAGGTGTCACCCAGCTCTGAGAAACAGACCAAGCAGGCTTGTGCACCTTTTAGTTACCTATGTCTAAAGAGTTGTTGTTGTTGTTCTGTCGCCCAGTCATGTCAGACTCTTTGTGACCCCATGGACTGCAGCATGCCGGTCTCCCTGTCCCTCACCATCTCCCAGAGTTTGCCCAAGTTCAAGTTCATTGCATTGGTGATACCATCCAACCATCTCATCCTCTGATGCCCTCTTCTCCTTCTGCCTTCAACCTTTCCCAGCATCAGGGACTTTTCCAATGAGTTGTCTGTTTGCATCAGATGACAAAAATACTGGAGCTTCACCTTCAACATCAGTCCTTCCAGTGAATATTCGGGATTGATCTCCCTTAAGACTGACAAGCCCAGGCTGGATGCATGAGACAAATGCTTGGGCCTGGTGCACTGGGAAGACCCAGAGGAATCGGGTGGAGAGGGAGGTGGGAGGGGGGATCGGGATGGGGAATACTTGTAAATCCATGGCTGATTCATGTCAATGTATGGCAAAAACCACTACAATATTGAAAAGTAATTAGCCTCCAACTAATAAAAATAAATGAAAAAAAAAAAAAAAAAAAAAGACTGACTGGTTTGATTTCCTTGCTGTCTACGTACTTTCAGGAGTCCTCCAGCACCACAGTTTGAAGGCATCAAAAAAGTAAAACAACTCAAACTGAGACAAGCTGATGGCGACCCTTTGCACTCAGGCCTCACTTCTTCCAGAGTCCTTTGATTATTTTTAGGTAAGCAAGTATACCACTTGATGAAGTGTATGCCTAGCAAGTTCCAAATGCTTTCTTAAGGTACTCAGGCAAACCTATAATACACATTTCTTGAACACAAGGTTCAGTTGAGGCATCCTATGCAATGAATGCTAGTTCTTTAATCCCTGGTGATTTCTCAGGTAAAGATACTGATTTGTTACCATCCTCTGTGAATATGCCTCCATTGCAGATTATATCTCCCACTCCCAAAAGGGCTCGTTACAAAGGACTTTCCCAAGAAATAAATTATTTGATTTGCTCATTCCTTTAGTAAATACTGAGATTAGGAAGATGAATAAGATCACAGTTCCTGCCTTTCAGCTTATAGACTTGTGAAGAAGAGACACAGAGATAGATGAGAACGTCAGGCAGCAAATTTTATACGAATAAAGTAATGGGGAATTTGTAAGACAGAACAAGTAACTCTACCTTGGAGAGATTCTTATATTTCTAAGCGTGCACACACATAACCGTAGAACTTGGTTTTCCTCTTTTATATTCTTTGTATAAAATACTTTATTATTATTATTAGCTGTCAGTAAACAGTTAATAGAATTTATATAGAATAGCTTGTGCTCAGTCACTCCAATCATGTCTGACTCTTTGCGATCCCATGGACTGTAGCTCAACAAGCTCCTCCGTCCATGGGATTTTCCAGGCAAGAATACTAGAGTGGGCTGCCATATCCTCCTCCCAGGGATCTTCCCGTTCAAGGGATCGAACCAGTATCTCCTGCATTGCCAGTGGATTCTTTACCACTGAGCCCCTGGGGAAACCCCTAGAATAGCTTACTTTTATTTTATTTTGATTAGTATTTATGGAAGGTCTTCTAAGTATATTCTAGGAAATGTTACTCATATTAGTTGCTTATAACTTCTAAATTCTAAGTTTAATGTTTTAGGGTCTATATGTCAACTGCATCTATAAAATCTGAATTGAAAAATTTAAAAATAAATGATACTTCTCCTGAAGAGTGTTTTGGTCTTTTCTCTCTTTTTTTAAGTTCTGTTAGGAAAACAGCACAAGTTTATAAATTAAGCTCCTCTATAGTACCTAGTACGTGGTAAATATTTGTTGAATGAACTAACATCTGTGTGAATACTGAATGCCAGTCATAGGTTAGTTGGAGATACACTAGGATGGCTGAGTGATCTGTTCTTCCCAGGCAAGGCCAAGAATGAAGAAAACATCCTCCTTCTCATTCCACTAGAAAGTAAGTTCTTTGAGAATGAAGACTGTATCTTAGTTATCTTTTTACTTCTAGGCAAATGTGGAAGAATGTATCGGCACATAGCATATATGTTGCAACTGTTAAATCAAGTATAAGAAAGCAATACAAAATCTAAATTAGCCTGCCTTATAATGATTATTAAATTCAGCCCCAGACACTAAGTAAATACATTGATAAAACAATCAAGAGAAACTTCTAGGATAATAAAGTTGCTGAAGAAAAGTAATTAAAATAAGGGATATATCATAAAGATACTTTGAGTCATGGACAGATTATCTACGGGACATGCCAGTACACTTAGAAAGCAGTCTTACAATTCAACTGCTCTTGCTTCCACCTGCTGGCATAGGAAAGTAATTTTTAGATTGGGCAGAAAATGTTAAGCACCTCTAGAAAGAAACTATATGAAAAGTTTGAATTTTCAAAGTATTCTTGAAAAGGTAACAGTATGCTTCCTATAAACAGCCATTTACAAAAAGGTACACCATGAACTCAGCTACAAACATACTGAGTACAGAGCAGAATTATCCTAAACATGGAGATTTTCCAGTGGTCTTTATTCTGAGTACTTCCAGTAGCTGATGAAGTCAAAAGCATTATCCATTTTCTCTCATTATGCCATCCCATTTTTATATTCACAAACATAGCACTTAAGTTTGATGACTAAAGTGACCAGGGAAACAATGATGGTTCAATCTCCGTCTTACACAGTGAAAACATACTATTTGGAAACAGTACCGCATATAATCTCAGTGTGTACAATTTCCTCTATCAACAAGGCTTAAGAGTAGACCTAATTATATTATATGAAGGCTCCCCTGGGAATGAAGGATTCACTTCCAACTCTTTCTTAAAATGTTAGGGAGCCATTTAGAAAAAAATGGAAAAAGTAATTTTATTTTAGATTTTGGAATGTAATGGAAGTAAGTCCTTGTTTCCAAATTTCAATGCAAATAAATGAAAAAAGGACTCTTCAAAGTCATCTTTTCCAAGAAACAGGAATAAAAAAAAAGTTTGAAAGAAATGGCTTAAAGTATTATGAAGCACTGTGATACTAGAGATGTTTCTAATATTTCTACTTTTAATAAACAGAACTTTAAGAAAAGGTTCCTATCACTAAGTTTTTATAGGATGAAATAGGAAAGTGGCAGATTCTGAAAAATAAGAAAAATAATAGAATAATAGTAAAAATTGACTTTCTTCTAGTTTCGTGTAGAGGACAGTGGTTTCCTAATTATAAATTTTAAATAAAGTTACTATAAATGGACACGCAAAGACTTTTTTTCTTAAATCTTTTAACTGGCTAAGAAAAGCCACCTGAGACTCTGAAGCATCTAGAATAGAGTGCTGTCACAAATGAAATCAAGACCTTCAATAATTCAATAGTAAAGGGTCTACCACATACATGGAAAACCACAACTCAAAAAGACATTCCATTTTTATTTTTCTCTGGGAGGATGAATAAATTGCTTCTGGCACATTTTATTGGTGTTTGGGGCATACTTTTCAGAATTGAAATCCTTAATAAATTACTCAGGAGAGAGATTTCTCTCCTCAGTACATTGCTTAGTACTTAGTCCTTTTTTGGGGTCATCTATGTGTGGGTTTTGTTGCGTGAACAACGATGTCTAAATCCTCTTCCTAGGCTTGGGTAATAACTAGTTTGCTTTTCTTTTTAAAGACTGGTTCAACCACAAATGAATGTTCATTATTTTCACATGTGACAATGGGATTGTGATTATATATTTTTGAAAAAAGTTTATCTCAGAGCTACATGAAATACTTATGATCAAAGTAACATTGGGCATATGTTTCAAAATAATTGGAGGGTGAAGAGGTACATGGAAAGAGTTTGGCCATGAGCTGACAATCAAAAAAAATTTTTTTAATTGGAGGATAATTGCTTTACAATGTTGCGGTGGTTTCTGCTATACAACATGAATCAGCTCTAAGTGTACACATATCCCCTCCCTCTTAGACCTCCCTCCCACCCCCATCCCACGCCTTCAGGTCATCCCAGAACACCAAGCTGAGTTCCCTGGGTTATACAGCAGCTTCCCAATACCTATCTATTTCACACACGGTAGTATATATATTTCAATGCCGCTCTCAATTTATCCCCCCTCTTCTTCCCCCACTGTGTCCACAAGTATGTTCTCTATGTCTGTGTCTGCATTCCTGCCCTGCAAATGGGTTCATCACTGCCATTTTTCTATCTAGATTCTATATACAATGAACTGACCATTTTAAAGCTATCCTAATTTCATGACTTTTAGTTATGACTGAAAATTTACACACTAAAAAGTAAAAAAAAAAAAAAAAATTAAAAATAGCTCTAGTTGCTATTCTAAACTCAGACATGTGATTGGAAAAACATGATAACTTAACATTAAAAAACCCACACGAGCTGATAAGCAGATTAAAAGGGATAATAAATGGAGTACACCCCAAGAAGAAATTAAAGCACATATAAGGAGAAACTAGAGGCACTTCCCAGGTGGCACAATGGTAAAGACTCTGCCTGCCAATGTGGGAGATGCAAGAAATCCGGCTTATAATCCTTGGGTAGGGAAGATTCCCTGGAGAAGGAAATGGCAACCCCCTTCAGTATTCTTGCTTGGAAAATTCCATGGACAGAGGAGCTTGGTGGGACCACAGAGAGTCAGACAGGACTGAGTGACTGCGCATACACACACCTAAGAAGAAACTAGAGCACAAAATATATTTGACCAGAAAATGAAGATTCATAAATTCACAGTGGGAAGGGGCCTAAAAAATCAGCTGGTTCAAATTCTTGAATTCAGAACAAAGCTCAGTGATATTACGTCAGGAAGTAATCATTGCAGATACAGTGAATGTTACATTATAAATGGATTATTAGAGAAGCCTCAAAGTGATACCGCTTTCTAGTGTATCTACAACTTAAGGCTGACAAGCTGGAGCACAAGTATTAGGCGGCTGGCTTGCGACATCATCCAGTTAATGAATAAACCTCTCGTTGCTGTTTGGCCATTACCATCAATAAAAACAACGTCAAACATTTACACAGCAGGCACTACTTTACATACACGAACTCATTTAATCTTTGAACACTGTGACAGAGACTCTATTATCTTCATTTTTAGAAATGAAACTGAGGCACAGAGAGGTCAAATCACTTATCTAAGATCACTCATCGAAGGTAACTCCAGCATCAATGCTGTTAAATACATACCAGCAATCACACCAGTCACTCTGGCAATTCGGCCATTCTCTTCAAGTTACCCATAGTTATTAACCCAACACCCATTTCTTGATTCCCTCCTGTCCTAATTGAGACAGGCAGACATAATCAGAGGACATGGGCCATGTGGCTCTATGTTGACCCATGCCATGTTCCAATTATCCTGCTGGTCTGGCCCTTCTTCTACGGGGAATTCAAACGTCATTTACTTTTGTGAAAGTGAAAGTCGCTCATTTGTGTCCGACTCTTTGCGACCCCATGGACTATGCAGTCCACAGAATTCTCCAGGCCAGAATACTGGAGTGGGTAGCCTCTCCCTTCTCCAGGGGATCTTCCCAACCCAGGGATCGAACCCTTGACAGACTATGTGAGAAAGGAAAACAACAAGGATACCTTGTATTTAAGTTACTTCAAGATGATAAAAATGATTTCAAATTCTTAGACTGTATATCAAAAGTGAAAGTTGCTCAGTTGTGTCCGCCTCTTTGCAACCCCATGGACTATACAGTCCATGGAATTCTCCAGCTCAGAATACTGGAGTGCGTAGTTGTTCCCTTCTCCAGGGGATCTTCCCAACCCAAAAGCTACTCTTTAAAGCAGAGAAGAGAGTTTCCTCACCAATAAAATATAAAAAGGCAGGTTCTTTTACTTTTATTTTTTTTTTTTTAATTTTTTTATTAGTTGGAGGCTAATTACTTCACAACATTTCAGTGGGTTTTGTCATACATTGATATGAATCAGCCACAGAGTTACACGTATTCCCCATCCGGATCCCCCCTCCCACCTCCCTCTCCACCTGATTCCTCTGGGTCTTCCCAGTGCACCGGGCCCGAGCACTTGTCTCATGCATCCCACCTGGGCTGGTGATCTGTTTCACCATAGATAGTATACATGCTGTTCTTTTGAAACATCCCACCCTCACCTTCTCCCACAGAGTTCAAAAGTCTGTTCTGTGTTTCTGTGTCTCTTTTTCTATTTTGCACATAGGGTTATCGTTAGCATCTTTCTAAATTCCATATATATGTGTTAGTATGCTGTAATGTTCTTTATCTTTCTGGCTTACTTCACTCTGTATAATGGGCTCCAGTTTCATCCATCTAAAGGGCAGGTTCTTAAAACATTTCCTAACAAAGATGAAAGATGAATTGCCACCCTTAGGTTCTTGAGATTTGGAAGTCACACTGAAAGCAAAGGAAAGCACCTACCTGAGTATAATATAAAGTCATTTGTGTTCTTATGAAGTCTTTAATTGTATCCATGCACTGTGCTGGGTTTTTTTTTTATCCATTATCTCATTTAGTCATTATTCTACAGACGAAGAAACCAAGGCAGAGAAAGGTTGAGTTAGTCTTACCAGAGTCACACAGCAAAGTAAGTAGCAGATCTGGGATGTGAACCAGGAAATCTCATTCCAGAGTCTGAAATCTTAACTATCAATATTTACTAAGCTGCCTCTTTCGACCTAAAACAGTTATATTATTTTGTGTAAGTCAAGCTGCTGCTTACCAATAGAATAACAGAGTTTCAGAACTGGAGGTCACCTAGACTCAATCTTTCTATAGCAGCCACACAAGCCTTGGTGAAATGAGGGTGAGGGGAGAGAGAGAGTCTAAGATGACCATGTTGGTTTCGCCCGGATGTGGGTGATAGCTAGAGAGTTCGGGAAAAGTAGAGTTCCTTTCCTTTTCTTTTTTTGGCGGGGAGAGTGAGAAGGTTGGGGATGTGGGAGGTTCACTGACATTCAGTTTTAGACATACCGAGTTAGTAATGAGGGTGAGATACCCATATAGAGATGTGGAGTATGCATTTGGGGCTCAGGGGGAAGGGACCACAGAGCTAGCTACTGAAGATAAAAGATGAATAAGGCCTCAAGGACCTTACTGGCTAATCTGGCAAAAAAAACATATTAGAATGAATGTAGCATATACTCATTGATCAGACATGTATCGCACACAGATAACAATATAGTAAAAATGAAATTATAGAATTACATACAAGATGGACAGAACACCAATACTCAACTCAGACTGGGGAGTCAGAGCAAGCTTCTTGCGGAGGGGGCATGAATAGGAATTATCCAGAAAAGGATGGGATGGTGTGTGTGAAGAAACACAGAATAGAGAATACAGCAAGCCTAGAACAAAGAATAGGATTAGCAAAGGCCCATTTTCAATCACTGGTTTAGCGTATTACAAGAATGACAATCAATTTAGAAGTTAGAAATGGGAATTAGAAATGGGGTTGGAGAGGTTGATAGGCAAGATTCCACGGGTTTATTTATGTCATGCTGGAGACCTTAAACTTTGTATCAAAGGCAATGGGAAGCCTTGAGTGGGAAGGTAAGATCTTTTTTTATTTTATTTTTTACTGAAGTATAGTTGAACTGCAATTATGTGTTAGTTTCTGGTATATAGTAACATTATTCAGTTGCATATATATTCTTTTTCATTATGGCATTACAGAATATTAAAGATATTAATAGTTCCCTGTGCTATACAACAGGACCTTGTTGGCTATCCATTCTATATAAGAGACTGCACCTGCTAATCCCAAACTCCCATTCCTTCCCTCTCCCACGCCCCTCCCTCCTGGCAAGCACAAGCCTGTTCTCCACGACTGTGAGTCTGTTTCTGTTTTGTAGATAAGTTCATTTGTGTCATATTTTAGATTTCACATATAAGTGATACTATATGGTATTTGTCTCTTTCTGACTTACTTCACTTAGTATGAAGGGTGGACCTCTAGGCCCATCCATGTAGCTGCATATGGCATTATTTCATTCTTTTTACGGCTAGAATGTTCCATCGTATATACGTAACACATCTTTTTTTTTATCCATTCATCTGTTGATGGACATTTAGAGATGAATGGATAAAAAAGATGTGTTACATATATACAATGGAATTATTACTTAGGTTGTTTCCATGTCTTGGTTATTGTAAACAGTGTTGCTATGAACACAGGTGTGCAAGCATAAGACCTGTATTTTAACTAGGTACTCTATCTGCTGTGGGAACTGTGAAAGGTCCATTTTAAGAGGCAAAAGAGAACCAGTTAGGAGGCTTCATTCCAGATAAACAACTAAGTTAAAATGGTAGTAGCAGTGGAAAAGGAAACAGTGGGTTCAAGAAATATTCAAGAGGTAAAACCGGCAGGACTTGGTGAAAGGCAGGATGTCATAGTTCCTAGTTTAGGTGGGTTTGGTGGGGACAGTAGCAAACTAACATAGCAAATTTACCCCTGAAAACAGAAAATACAAGGTCAGGTTTGGGGAAACATTACTAGGTAAGCTTCAGAAATGTTGATTTTTTAAGTGCCTATGAGATACGCCAGGGTGTTAAAGTCTGGTGATCTGGCAATTCGATATATGAACCTAAAGGCAAGCAGAGGGCTTCAGGTGGGAGACACAGCTACAGATGTCTTCAGATGTACAAATCTTTGAAGGGACTGGGGCCTCTCAGGACAGTATGTAGATAAGAACACTGGGGAAGCAGAAAAAGTAGGGTAAGGAAGACTGCCTACCTGGTGGGCTGAGGGAATGTTTCAGATGGAAATGTGTGTGGGAGAGACTCCAGCATGTATGTCTGCTCAAGGAAAGGTGTCCGAAAAGAGATTTACAGCAGAGAAAAGACTAGAGTTTGAGAGGCAAGTGTCAGGAAAATAAAGCTTGAAGGAAATTTGAGGAATGTTCACAACAGAATAAAATTAGGAATTTGTTTCTCTGCAAATCAAGAAAGAATGCATGGCCAACAGTGTAAATGTTACATGGAGACAGAGCAAAGGCAGGACTGAAAAGTTTGCACTGCATTTGGCAATAACACCCCAGACTCAGAGAGTCATCTGATTAGCAGCTCCTTCCTCTCTTGTTCTTCGGCAGCCACATCAAGCGACTGATTCACACTGAAACCGAAAAACAAGTCAAGGTTCTAAGTTTTTCCCACGGGCTGCTCTTACATCATCCTGCTCTCATACAGGTGATGTGTTTAGCTTACATATAAGATTTCATCTCGGATACTATTAAGACTTTCCTCTTTAGAATGGTGTCCCAGGGAGTTGAGATCCTCAGGAATTCTAATTTTTCACTACTAAGGTTTCACTAGTAGGTCTTTATATCCTGTTCAGTCACAGATAAAGCAGTTGTAACTTTCAATATCCATGAATATACACAGCCTTTGAATTACAACGGCTAGATTTAAGATTCTTTGACTTATGATGGTGTGAAAAGCATTCCATAGAAACCATTCTTCAAACTCTGAATATTTACCTTTTCTCAGGCTAGTGCTACACGGGACGATACTCTGTCATGGAGCTGGGCAGTAGGCTGCAGCCTCCAGTCAGCCATGTGATCACAAGGGTAAACAACCAGTACACTTACAATCATTCTATACCCACACATCTGTTTTTCACCTTCAGTATAGTATTCAGTAAATTACACAAGACACTCAACACTTTATTATAAAATAGGCTTGTGCTAATGTAAGTGCTCTGAGAATGTTTAAGGTGGTCTAGGATGACATGATGATGTTTGGTAGATTAGGTGTATTAAAAGCATTCTGACTTTTCAACTTTCTATGCATTCATCATGACGTGACCCTGCCATGAGTTGAAGATCGTAGTCAGTCCTTAATTATGTGGGT
This sequence comes from Dama dama, assembly GCF_033118175.1. NCBI lineage: Eukaryota > Metazoa > Chordata > Mammalia > Artiodactyla > Cervidae > Dama > Dama dama. The sequence continues at coordinate 22,034,286 of NC_083705.1, forward strand.
CCTTAGAACTACTTTTTTCTACCTTGAAAGGCGGGGAGAAAATGATAAGTTACTATGTACCATGGTATCAACCACTGTGCTAGAAGTTCTCATCTACACTAGTTCCTGCATGCCTTACAAAAATTATGAGAGGTAGTAAATGTTATCTTTATTTTAGGGTTGAAGAAACTCAGGCTTTGTGAGATTATACTAGCATCTAAAACCAGGTCTGCCTCCAAAGTCATGCTGTTTGCACATTCTCTTTTCTATTTTTTTGGGGGGGAGGGGTAAATCTCTACACATTGAACTTTGTTCTTTTTCCAGCTTTACTAAGCTATAATTCCCGTATAACACAGTGTAAGTTTAAGGTGTAGCAACATTCTTTTTCTTGGAGTCATTTCATTAGTTTTAGCATGTTTGCCTTAGATACTCAACTTACTTCAATGTGCCTGTTCCTAAATTCTGGCAAATAGTCTTAGAGGAAGGGAACTCCCTCTCCCGGTCTTCCGATGTCCAGATCCTACCTTCAAGGACCAATTATGACTTTGCACTTTCTTTTATCCTGAAAGAAATCTCTCCTTCCCCTGAACTCCCATATCAACTTCTCTATTACTCTCCAGGGCACTTATCACCTTCTATCTTGGATTCTAATTATTTATGTATGTGCCTTATCACCCTTACTAGCCTGTATTGCCTTGGTCTTTTCAGTTCAGTTTGGTTCAGTCACTCAGCTGTGTCCAACTCTTTGTGACCCCATGGACTGCAGCACGCCAGGCCTCCCTGTCCATTACCACCTCCCAGAGTTTACTCAAGCTCATGTCCATTGAGTCAGTGACGCCATCTGACCATCTCCTCCTCTGTTGTCCCCTTCTTCTCCTGCCTTCAATCTTTCCCAGCATCAGGGTCTTTTCAAATAACTCAGTTCTTCGAATCAGGAGGCCAAAGTATTGGAGTTGCAGCTTCAGGATCAGTCCTTCCAATGAATATTCAGGACTGATTTCCTTTAGGATGGACTGATTGGATCTCCTTGCAGTCCAAGGGACTCTCAAGAGTCTTCTCCAGCACCACAGTTCAAAAGCATCAATTCTTCAGTGCTCAGCTTTCTTTGTAGTCCAACTCTCACATCCATACATGCCTACTGGAAAAACCATAGCTTTGACTAGACAGACCTTTGTTGGCAAAGTAATGTCTCTGCTTTTTAATATGCTGTCTAGGTTGATCATAACTTGGCCTTTTAAGAAAGATCAGAATAAGAAATAGCCCATAAAAATCTGCTTATACACATATATAATACATACATTATACTATGTAAGTATTCACTGCATTTACACAATTTCCCCTATATCATGAACATTTCACCACATGAAAATTGTATCCCACAAACAGTACCAGGAAAAACTCTGTTCCAGATCATTTTTAATGATATGATTGTTTTCCCTCTGTCTTTATTGCCAGAAAGCTCACATTACAATTCTGAGCCCAGTCAGAAGAACTAGACTGACCCTAATGTTTAATTTTTTTTTTGTTGCCTAATATTCTTTTCCCTTTATTAATCTTAAGGTGTATTTTTTAGGCAAGTGATCATGAATTAAGTATGATAAAGACTGTATTAGCAAATACAGTCTAAGTCCTTTGCAAATAGGACCTAAGTTTGTTACATCTACATTCCTCGTGGTATGTAGCACAGTCCTGGCACAGAGTAACTGCATTCAGTTAATATTTGTGGCATGAGGGAATGAAGGTTTGAAAGTTATATATAGGTTTCAATCGACCACATTCTACTATGTATCCCTTCTGTAACTTTATAATTTTTCAACGTCATTAAAAACATTTTTGATGAGCTGCTAAACACCTTACTGAGTAGCCTTGGGTCCTTTTTACCATTCTGAGAAGGTTTACTCTGTTCTTACGTCCCCTCGGCTACTTCTGTGCAGTTATGGGAGCACAGCTCTGACAGCGCAGGGTCTAGATCTAGTGCAGCAGGAATGAGACGGGCTCCGGGACATGAACCCACATCCGGTCTCCTCCTCATTCTTCTGGGTACTTTGTCCACCAGGCAGGGCAAGTGCATGTTATTACCTTCTTGGTCTGAACAACAAGTAAGTATTTTGGCTTTTCCCAGGATTATGCTCTGCTTAATATCATGAGTTTCCCCAGGCCCGAGCAGCTCCCAGGTCATACAAGTCCAGAGAGTCTGGCTTCCCTGGCCTGGGCCGGTCCAGACCCACTCATAAGAAGTTCACTTTCTGTTCCTCGTCAGGCGGGTTGCTTCTGACCCAGTACTGCAGAACCTGGTACCGTCTTCAACTTCTTCCATATCCAGGTTGACATATGCAGAATAAGCTTTGCTATTAATATATTAAAGTATATTAATATATATTGTGTGCTCACTTGCTCACTGGTGTCTGATTCTTTGTGATCCCATGAACTACAGCCCACCAGGCTCCTCCATTCCTGGGATTTTCCAGGAAAGAATACTGGAGTGGGTTGCCATCTCTTCCTCCAGGGGATCTTCCCGGCCCAGGGACCAAACCTGTTTCTCCTGCACTGGCAGGCAGATTCTTTACCACTGAGCCCCCTGGGAAGCCCATATTAATATATATAGTATTCATTAATTAGACTATTACTGTACAGAGCCATCAACTGGGTTTGTAAGGCACGGAGTCACTATTTGGATGTCCCCTGTGGTGACAAGAGAATATGACAAAGATCATGTCTTTTAATGTGTAGCTACTTTTCGGCCTCATAGTCAACTGGTATGCACTCAAAATTCTCATGAGTCTGCTGGTCAGGTTAGCTTCCTGCTGCATACTACTATACACTATAACTTTTTTATTACACAACTAGATAATAGAAATTTCCTCTGGCAACATTTTTTTTTTTTTTTTTTGCATAAAGAAATTCACAGTGAGCTATTTCATAAAGAGTTTGAAATATTCACTTTCTAGTGGAAGTTATAACTGTCATTGTCGATATAAAAATGCCAAATCTAGGCCTCTGCTGCTGCTCCTGCTGCTGCTCAGTCGCTTTAGCCGTGTCCGACTCTGTGCAACCACATGGATGGCAGCCCACCAGGCTCCCCTGTCCCTGGGATTCTCCAGGCAAGAACACTGGAGTGGGTTGCCATTTCCCTTTCCAATGCATGAAAGTGAAAAGTGAAAGTAAAGTTGCTCAGTCATGTCCGACTCTTTGCGACCCCATGGATTGTAGCCTACCAGGCTCCTCCGTCCATGGGATTTTCTGGGCAAGAGTACTGGAGTGGGGTGCCATTTCCTTCTCCAATCTAGGCCTATATTCCTTAGATATCAGGAAGGAATGCTGAATTTTAAGTCATTATCACTGATGACATATTTTCATCCATCCATTCACTAAATATATTTTTTAAGCAACCACTCTGGGAACACCATGAATTCTCTGGCTAAAATACTGAGTAAGAGAAGCCAGGAGAGCTAAGTCACGGTCAGACTGCATAGGGCTTTATAAACCATGTGAGTGAGTTTTGGTTTTATCCTAAGATTCATGGCAATCAAAAGAAGAATTTTAAGAGTGTGATGCATCACATTCACATTTCATAAAGATCTTGGTTTTCATAAGGAAAGTATATAAGTAAGAAGCAAAAGCTGTGGCTAAGACTGATGATGAAGACTTGGATTATAGTGGTGGCACCTCAAATAAAGAAGAGAAAGAATTTGAAGACTTGGGAGTTGATAGGAAAGTTAGAGAGAAAAAGGTGAGGAACAAGTCTTTTGACTTGGGTAACTGGTGACATACATTGAGACAGAGGACAATGGCCAAAGAGAGGATTTATAGGAATGTTGTAAATATAGTTTAGGATAAAGTGGCATTGAGATTAAACAGTAACGTAACAGATACTCAATAAATATTTGTAAAATGACTGAATATGAGACCTCCAAAAAAGCTGTCAAATTTGTAGTTGGAATCTAATATCATTCATCGTCTCTTTTACTTAAATAGTTAAGAGTTTCTTTATGTTGTGCCTTGGCAGAAAATGCCTATGAGAATCTGAATGCTGTATAAATGTATAATTCTCAGTGTTAGAATGATAAGATCTGACAATGTAGCTTTATGGTATATATGTCATCCATTGTGGCAAGCAGGTGTTACCTGAAAGCTATGATTATTTCAGTCCTCATAGCTCTGCCAATAATGTGAGGCAGAAAAAGAATTTTCTGCTGGTCTTTATGACAAATAAGATTAGGTATCAAAGATACCAGCTACATGTGGCAAGAAATATGAGACTATCCTTTTGAATGCTAAGCAGGAGGTATACATAATCTCAGAGTAGGTAGAAAAGGACAGGGTCTTCGAAAGTAAGCTATGGTAAATCAGAAACCCATATTTAGTAAGCTGGCCTTTCTCTTATACTTACTGTAGTTTCTGTGCTGATTTCCATTTTGGTTCACTTAATAATTAGAAAAAGTCTTTCCAAAAAAAGGTCAGTCTTCATGACAGAGAAAGGGTTTAACTGTGAAAAATGAAACGTAAGAGTACTATAAGAAATGTAGGTAATCTAAAAAACTTCCAGCCTTGGGGTAGGACAGGGCTTTCTAGGCATGAGACCAAGGCAGAAGTCATAAAGGAAAAAAGACTGATATGTCTTATTACAGTAAAAATTTAAACTTCTATAGGGCAAAAAAGCAAAAAGCAATAACAACCCACCCCAAAATTCAAAGACAAAAAGAACTGCGACATCTAGAAGGGCTCTTACAAATTATTAATCTCAATTTAAAACCCCCAAAATACATCTGAGATGGCTTTATGACTTGCTTTGGCCAGTCCAGTAAACTGTGGCAGAGCTGACAGAATTCCAGTTCTAAGCCTAGGCCTCAGGAGGTCTTTATATAATCCTATGCTCATGGAAGCCTGCCCTGCCATGAAAGCAAGCCAGTTAGCCTCCTGGAGGATGAGAGATAATGTGGAAGGGAGCCAAGTGGCCTCAGCTTTGGCCACCCTAGATCCCCAAACATGTTAGAGAGCTTGGCCAAGATCAGCAGAACTGCCTACACAACCCGTGGCTGACTCGAGGTGCAGAATGAGCCCAGTCAGGGCCAGAAAAACTGCCCAACAAACATATGGATCTGTCAGCAAAAATAAATATTTATCCTGGTCCTCCACTGAGATTTAATTTGTTATATGCATTATTGGGGCCATAGTAATGGATTTAGCCTGACAATGCTCAAAGCCCTCTACATGTATTCTCTCTCAGTCTAAAAAGGTGATGTGAATTAACAGAAAATAGATGCATATTGTTCTCTGGACCTGGTTCCTGACACAGAGCTCCTAAAACACTTGTAAATCTCTAAGCTGGTAAGAGCTTCTTTTGTTCTAATATTCCGTCTCCGACCCTGGTTCCTGATACAAGGCTCCTGAAGCCCTGGAGTCTTTTGTTCTCATGAGGGGACTCTGAGTGGGCTCCGGGATGAGGGTTGGTCACTAGAAAGACCAAGCCATGATTTCAAGCTTGGAATTTTCAGCCCCAGGCCCCATTCTCTTGAGAAGGGAGAAGGACTGAAAAATGGAGTTAGTGATCGATCATGCCTACCTGATGGAAGATGCTGTAAAACCCCTTTGGAGGCCTTCCACAAGTGAAGACACCCACGCTGGGAGGGGAACACACCCCAGCTCCAAGGGGACGGGACCTCCCGGGCTTGGGATTCTTGAAGACCCTGCTCTATGCATCTCCTTCTCTGGTTGCTCATCTGTATCCTGAAAATGTCCTTTAATAAAGTGGTAAACATATTTCCCTGAATGCTGTGAACTGCTCTAGCGAATTAATAAAACCCAAGGAGACGGTTGCGGGAACCTCAGATTTACAGCCCATCGGTCAGAAGCAGAGGTGAGAACATGGACGTGCAACTACATTCTGAGGAGGGTGGGAGCGGTCTTGTGGGACTGAGTCCTTGAGCTGTGGAATCTGATGCTATCTCCAGGTAGGAAGGGGCAGAACTGAGCTAAATTACTGGATACCTAGTTGGCATAAGAGAATTGCTCGTTGTGGTAAAATACCTCACACACATCATGACCAGAAGCGTTGGGAGTGAACTGTTCTGTGTGAGTAGTAAATGAGACTCTCAGCAGAAGGGAGAACTATGTCTTCTAGTCCAGCTGAGGACAATTTCCCCCTCTTGTCTCATCCCCTGCCCTCCTATCTGAAATGTATTCCATTCTAGTCACAATGGCCTCTCTGCTTTTTCAAACATAGTATTTGAGGCACAGAATGGCCTTCTCGGTGAGCCCTTTTTAGTCATCTCTGTAATTTTGGGGTGCCCTGTTTCTGGCTTTACTCTTGCTCTTTTTTTAAAAAAAAATTATTTTATTTTATTTTATTCATTCATTGCTGCACGTGGGCCTTCTCCAGTTGTGGCCCTTTGTTGCAGTGCGCACGCTTCTCATTGCAGTGGCTTCTGGCTTCTCTTGTGGTGCACAGGCTCTCAGCGTGGGCTCAGCAGTGCTGGCAGACGGGCTTAGTTGGCACGTGGGATCTTTCTGGACCAGGGATCGAACCCATGTCCCCTGCATTGGCAGGCAGACTCCCAATCACTGGACCACCAGGAAGTCCCTACTCTTGTTCTTGGCACAATTCCCCAGCTAACACACTCTATATTTTCCTCAGTAATCTCTTCTGCAAAGGTAAGCTCCATGAACACAGGGTATTTTGGCTGCTGTGTTCATTGTTGTATCCTTAGACTGGAATCCTATCTGGCACACATTTAGATGCTCAGTAAATATTTGGTGAGTGAAGAAACCAGCCAATCAATTCCCAATGAAGAGATGAAGAAAAAGATACAGAGAAGTTAAGCAACCCTGCCTGCGATCACAGTGCTAGTGAGCGGCAGAGCCAGCATACAAACTGAAGCAACCTGGCTCCAGATGACTATAGCCTGCATAATCTAGTCTAGACTGCCTGGCCATAGGCATTCCTAACACAGAGGCTTATGGATGTATTGTACAATATGTACTCAATAAACATCAATTTCCTTGGTTCTTCAGACTTTAATCTAGGTGCTTCTCCCTATGGAAGTTCTGTGTGTTGTGTGTTAGTTGCTCAGTCACATCCGACTCTCTGCAACCCCACAGACGGTAGCCCACCAGGCTCCTCTGTCCATGAGATTCTCCAGGCAGGAACACTGGAGTGGGTTGCCATTTCCTTCTCCAGGAAAGTTCTGTGCTTTGTCTTAATCAAAGAGGTGACAGAACAAAAACAACAAAGGTCAAAATAAATCTTCCAACTTTTAAAAATCCATTTTTATAAATAATCTCAGTCTAGCCTTTGATAATTGTTAACTATTAACCTTTCCTTTTATTAGTCAATTTTTCTCTTTCTAGCACCATTGCTCTAAAAATTTGGGGCATGTGTATACTGGATTTGGGGGGAGAACTTCAATTTTATTTAATTATAATCAGATACATAAATATTGTTTAAGTTATGGATGGCTGTAATTTAATTTGTCTGACTTTCTAAGATTTCCCATATGAATAAATTCTCACATCAGAAAGCAAACAACTTTTATAATAAGTTTCCACTTATCAAATTGGTAAGGATAAAAAATACTAAAATGCTCAGTGTTGGCAAAGGTGTAGGAAACTAACATTGCACATTCTGCTGATAAAAGCATACTTTGGTGGAAATATTTTGGCGGAGAATATGTAGCAAGCACCAAAAACCTGAAGGACATGCATACCGTTTGATGTTCAAATTCCATCATTAAGAACTCTTGCTATGGAAATAATTAAGGACTTAAGAAAAATTTGATAGCTAGAATGTTGATCTAAGCACCATTACACATAGTATAAAGTTGGAAATAGTTGATATGTCCAAAACGTAGGGTTTATTGGATTACCAAATCTCCCACAAATGAACTACATTATAGGTATTTGTATTATGGAATGATGTTTATATTACAGAAAGATTATAGAATAAGTATTATATAATCTCATATTTGTAAAAATATGTCTGCATACAAAAGATATTTTAGAAGCTATTAATGACTGGTTCTTCTGGATAGGTGAATTGTGTATACTTTCTTTTGCTTATCAATAGATGGTTAGGTTAGATAGCATCACCGACTCAACGGATCTGAATTTGCACAAACTCCAGGAGATGGTGAAGGACAGGGGAGCCTGGTGTGCTACAGTTCATGGGGTCACAAAGAGTCAGATATGACTTAGTGACTGAACAACAACTACTACAGGGAACATGTATTGCTATCATAATTTTACAAATAAAGGTTCTTTGTTTAATGGAAAGATGAAATTAGCACTATCATAGCTATAATTTGGACTAAGCACTGTTGAATCATTTCTCTCATTTCTCTGACCATCTCAACCATCTCTTACTTTATAATATACATCAGATTTTGCTTGGCTCACATGCTCTGTCTGCAATCTGGCCTCCATGAGGGGAAATTCTCCTGGTTTAATTGCAATGACAACAGGAGCTGAAAGAAATCTTGGACATCATTTAACCTACTCTTCATTTTACAAAATAAGAAATTCAAGAGAAATCCGAGAAATTGGGTGATTTAATTAAGGTCACAAGGTTAGATGAACAGCAACTACAATTCAATCTCCAGATTCCCAGTCTACTTATTCCCAAGAAATTGGCTAAATACCCACATCAATGATCCTGGCTGCCATGCTGACTTTGGGAAGGGGGTCTGTAATAACTCTGGCTTCAGGAAAACCCAAGAGAAATCATAAGCCAGTTACCTAGTTACTCATGTAACACTAAAATGAATTCCCAAGTGTCAGAGGGAACAGGAAAAAGATTAGGGGCACACAGAGGGCCTCTCATGTGGTCAAGTACTTACTCTTTAAGGAAGATACAGGTTTTGAAACAGAGATTCTGTTATTAAGTCACTTTTAAGAGCCTGGGGTTGATGACTACTGGACCATCATAGAGTACACTGATTAACTGCAATATATGCCCTTGAGTAACAAAACAGTTGATACACTCATGGTAGATTGCTAGCTCCTAAAAAAGTAACAACTGTATGGCTTTTTAGGTTTATTTCCTTCCATGCATAAACAAAGAATCTGCATAACACGTATCAGTGGTTCTCAAAATGTGGTCTGCATTCCTGGATGAGCATATGGGCAGTAGTTCTTGAGACCATTTTAAGGAGTACGTGAGGTTGAAAGAATTTCATAAAAATACTAAGACACTATCTGCCTTTTTCACTTGGTTGACATCTGCACTGATAGTGAAAAGCAATGGTAGATAAAACTCTAGGCACCTTAGAATATTAGAAAGATATGTGTAATACAGTGAGCCACATTTTCCTAATGATAAGTGTCTGATATTACAAAATCATGTATAGTTAAAGATTCATTCAAAGTGTAAGACAGACCCATGGATTTTAATGTAACAGTAAGAAAAAAAGTACATTGATAGTTTCATAATTCACATGGCAACCACCCTTCAAAAACTACCACTTGTCAAACTGATGTGATATCAAAGAATAGCCATGATTATCTAAAAAATTCTATTAAAATACTTCTCTTTTTACTACTACACATGATGGGTGGGATTTTCTCAATTTTCTTAAACCAAAAAAAAACCAATACAACAGAAAAAATGTGGAAGGAAGCAGATGTAAGAATCCAGCTATCTTCTATTAAGTCATACATTTGTCTTGCAAAAGTACAAAACAGTGCCACTCCTAGGATGGTTTTTATTTTAAAAAAAGAGCAGAACAGAAAATAAGTGTTGATGAAGATGCAAAAAAACTGGAACTCCTATGCTTTGCCAAAGGAGTGTAAAATGATATAGCTGCTGTGGAAAACAGTATGCTGGTTCCTCAAAAATTAAACATAAAATTACCATATGATTCAGTCCCTTCTAGGCACATATCCTGGAGAACTGAAAAGAGACACTGAAGCAGATACGTGCACACCAATGATCACAGCAGCATTATTCAAAACAGCTAGAAAGTAGGAACAACCCAATGTCCGTGGATGGGTAACTGGACAAATAAAATCCGTACTCCAGAATAATACTCAGCCTTAAAAAGGAAGGATATTCTGACACATGCTACAACATGGATGAAGTTTAAAGACACACTGCTGAGTGATATAAGCCACTCACAGAAGAACAGATATTCTAAGATTCTAGTATAAAGAAACTAAAATAGTCACATTCAAAGAGAGAGACAGAATAGTGATTACCAGAGACTTGAAAAGGGGATAATGAAAACTTATTGTTTAATCCCTATGCAGAGTTTCAGTTTGGAATAATAAAAAAGTTCTGGAGATGAATAGTGGCGATGGTTACATAACAATGTGAATGCACTTAATGTCACTGAATTATGCACTTAAAGATGATTAAAATGGTAAATTTTATTTATATATTACCACACACACACACACACACACACACACACACACACAAACCCAAGGGGGGGGGGGAATCCATAATGCCACCCTTCTCAGTGATTTTTTTAGGAAACATTTTGGGAAATGGTTATTTTTCATTAAAAAATCTTTGGCATGTAACAAATGTATTATGGTTAAAAAAAAAAAAACTAATAAAAACTTAAATCTCCCTGGTTTCATTTCTAATACAGTAAATATAGAAAGATATAACCCATATAAACAGAAGTTCTTAGGTCTTCAGTAATTTTTGAGTGGTAAAGAGATCCTGAGACTAAAAAGTTTGAGAACTACTGTCTTATATGAAATTTATTCTTTCTTCTTACCCCTGTCTTACATTTCCTCATTTGCTGGTATAGCTTCATTTGACAGCTCTACCACCTGCAGCCTGCAGACTAAAAGGACAGCTTGAAATATGGCCAAAACCATCACACGAACTCTTTATGATTGTTTTATGGTTCCCAATGCACCAAAACTATGAAGACTGAACAGCGTAAGATGGGTGACAACGTACAACAGAAAACTGTTAAAAAGCTTACACGCTGACTGCTATGTTCTAAAGTGGGTTTATAAGGACCTAGCGAGAAACACATTTCCCTTTTTCTGTTGGTTCTTCATTCGGATTTTCAGTTGAAAGCTAGATTTGGGAATGCGGGTGATAGTCGCATTGTTTCTGAAAACCACTCCATCTGTCTCAGCGGGGAAAAGAATTTCATGCTCTCATTCACCATCTTGCTACTGGTCTATTGCAGAGGGGTGTGGTTAGGCGCTAAGCAGTCTATCCAAAACAGCGCTGAAGCTGCCCCAAACCGTGTCCAAGCAATCTTTTCCTCCATTTTGGGCCATGTCAATTTGCCCCGGCAAGAAGCAGAATGTTTTATACGGAAGAAGTAAATGAAAAGGAAATTAGAAAGCATGGACAGAAATAAGCGGCAAAATCACTGCGATTCCATTCTGCATGGATGTTAAACGATCTGTGTGCCAACGATGCACACGAGGAGTAAATGAGAATTGTTATCTGAGTCTACAGCTGCCCTCACTTTTAACGACAGGTCTGCAGTTCCGGATGGGGGCGAAAGTCCAACGATTTTACCCCATCATCTTTCTGCACTCCTTCGGGCCGGGCCTGTGACCAGTCTGACTGCTTGCAGTCGAGGCAGCCCCAAACAAAGGGAATGGATGCCCTCCCGAGGGAGCAGAGGAAGGAAAGGTGGCCCCACGTTCCCGCGCCAGGTGTCCCTGGGGTAGACCAAGAGGGCGGTGGGGAGGGAAGGTTCCAAGAGCGTCGTAGGGGTGCTGTTGTGAAAGGCTGGGCCCGGGGCGCCTGGCACTGACCAGGCAGAAGACCCCCGCCCACGGTCAAGGTTAACCCGCGCACGGGAGGTACCTGTGGAGGCCTCGCACAGCCAAAAGGCACTGGACGATCATGGGAGAGCCGGGAGGCGACGGTGGCTGCGGGCGCGGTGTCCTCCGGTCTGGGGGTGGGGGTGGCGGGGCGCCGGGAAGCGGTGCGGTGGCCTAGCGCAGGAGGCAACCGTGGCGGCGGCTGCCAGCAGGGCCTGAACCCTCCCACGTGCGGCAGCCCCACGCTGGCGCCCACTTCGGCCCCGCCCCGGCCCCGCCCCGGCCCCGCCCCGGCTCCGCCCCGGCTCCGCCCCATGCGTCTCGCACCGCCCCAGGGGCGGTTCTGGCGAGACCGCGGCTGGGAGCCCGGCGCAGCGAGGAGTGGGCTGAGGGGCGGCGGCGGTCTGGGAGCCGGGGAAGTTTGGGCCACCTCTGGCGGCGGTGCTGCGCTCCGGAGCCAGGCTGAAGCCCGGAGAACCAGGGGGCAGGCGGACACACTTACGGACGCCCTCGGGCCGCTGCCACCGTTTCGCATCCTCTTCCCTGGTAAGGGGCTGCTGTCTGGGAAGGGTGCGTCTCCCGCCGCCCCAGTCCGGGCCTGCACGGCTCACCCGCAGCAAACGCTGTTGAGGCTAAGGCGAGGCCCGGGTAACGAAGGGAGGGAGAAGGAGGTCGATGTGCTCCGGGGAAAGGAACGGGGAGAAGCCTGGAGGAGGTTGGGCTGCTTCATTTTGCCTCGCGTCCCCTCTCCCCCTCCCCATTCTTTTTGCACCCTTCTGCCCTGGGTCCTTATTTAGGACTTGCAACCCCGTGGCCTATAGGCTGGGCTCTCTTTTAAAATAAGCACACGAGTAATAAACGTCCTCGCGGTGGGTACCACACCCTGGCTTTGAATTAGGGAACCTGGGAAGCAGATGGATGATGCGATTTAGTGGAAATAAGCCATTAATGCCGGCTGGCCCTGCGCCACTGTTTGGATGCGATAGTATTCCATGTGAATGAACATGACCCGGAGCGTTCAGTCTGTCCACGAGAGCACAGCTGCTGCAGAGAGCATCGGCCGGCTTGTAGTATCCATCGACTTGGGCAGTGATTATCTGACATGTCTGTTGATTGAATAGAAATGGCATTTTTATTAAAAATGACCCTCAATCGTTGAACAACCTTTCACTAATGAATTTCCTCATCCCGTAACTGTCTCCACCTACAAAAGTAGGTGGACTGTAAATTATGCATACATTTGAAAAAAATCTCATGGAATAAAGGAAGATGCCCTGCGTGGATTGGCTTCTGAGTCAGCAGTATGAAATCTCCCTCAAAATAGTACTAAAGCCTTTTGGGGATTTCTGTATCTGTACCCCTATCCTTATCTGTACCATATAAACTGTTAAGATATAGTGAACTGTTCAGTGAGAATGTCAGCTTATGTTGTACATGTTTTGAGAAAAAATTTACTTTTGCAAGTTTTAACATAACCTAGTATTCCTAGGTGTAAATGAAAATGTTATATATTACCATATCAATATTTTGTGCTCTCTTGACTTTAAAAGAAAGGAGTGAAAGTAATACAGCCTTTTGTTTTTGCTTTTTACCTTTAATATAATTTATAACCTGTGTGATTTATAATCTTCACTGCTTCTTTAAAATTACTTAGTTCAGTGTTTTCCTTTTTCTAATCAAGGAAAAGTTTAAGCTTTAAACATGTCATCCATCAAGCACCTAGTTTATGCAGTTATTCGTTTCTTACGGGAACAAAGTCAGATGGATGCTTACACCTCAGATGAGCAAGAAAGTTTGGAAGGTAGGCTCCTGTTCTCTGTGTTCATTTGTGTTATGATTATAAAGACTAAAATATCTATAAGTCTGACTTTATGATCTGTTGTTTCAAAATCAGAATATCTTGTTGATTTTTCAAGAAGAGAGATCTTATGGTAAGGTTGTAATGTTTTCATCCTCTGAGGCTTTTTTTTTTTTTCAGTTAACAACAAGATAAGAGGACTTTTGTTTATTTATTGAACAACTATTATGTGTCAGAACTATGCTATTCATATTATAGGGAAATTTTTCTCCATGGTAACTGTTGAATTAGTTATTATCCCCATTCAACAGAGAAGTAAGTGAAACCTGATAGATTAAGTAATCTAACACAGCTAATATGTGACAAAGCTGAGATTTAAATCCTGGTTCTTACTCTGAAGATCCTCTCTTTTAATAGAAAAGCATCCAGTTTAGAATCAGTATCTGAAAACACCTTAGTCATTATTAAAGCACTATGCAAAAGTCTAATAACTATTAATCTCTGATAACTTCCTACTGGGGGACTTGAAATAAGAGGATATCACCCTTGTTTTATGTTAGCTTTAAATATTAGATTTGGTAATCTGTAAAGTTGAGCAGGACTTGGATGATAGCATCACATGTTTCCTTGACACCATCTTTTCTGCTTCATGCTTATGCGTTAGAAAATTTAAACTCAGTATAACCGTAAGAAGATAGAATTCTGCAGATGGGCTCATGAAGGTTCAGTGAGCCAGCTTTCTTGTGGCCTAAAGACTTAATTATTTCAATAAGATAGTGCATTGGGGAGAATTTAATACATAACAGTAGAATTTGAATTTTCCATCTTGAGCTGTTTCTCCTATAAAGGGGGACACATCTATTAATTTCAACAAGTACTTCCCCTGTGAATATGCTTTAGGAAGTGGGGGTGAAAATTGAACATTTGCTCTAAATCTGCTTGCAATCTGGTGAGATAATCTTTCCAGGTGGCAGTGAGAGGAGCTTGTGACTCGCAGTTGGAGATTGCAATCAGTCCATTAAGGTCTTTTTGTCCTCCTTGGATGTTAGACCATGTGAAGATAAAGGGGACTGGTTATCTAAGGAAAATGTTGTTTATAGTTACTCTGTAGCAAACAGATAATGGAATCATTTAATTAAAGATGTTTGTTTTCTCATCAAAGGCAGTATAATACTTTTAAGGGCCTGAAAGAAAATCGAGAGTTTTTTTTTAAAATCAAGATGTTGTGTCCTATTTTGAGGGTAGTATTCAGCCAAAAATATGTGCCTTCAGCTGCGTGTTATATATGGCAGTCAGAAATGGTGCCAGTTGTTTTTGACCGACCCCTATTTTTGACTCAGTGAGTCTAATTTAATTGAACATAAAATCATGTGGTAATGTCTGCCCACCTTCTAGACATTTAAAAAAGCTCTCGGAGAGGAGCCTGAGTTCTCATACTAGCTTTACCACTACAGGGAAGCTAGTATATTAGCATCAGCTTTGAACCTTGTCATCTGATTATGTCACCCACTCCTCTTAATTGTCATCTGCTGACATCTGCTTCATGTTTTGACTATCTGGCTCCTGCTCACTGTCTCTCTAACACTATCCTGTCTTAATTCTTGATGATTGTAATACATTCATTCATAATGCTTTCAGTTCTCTCCCACTAAGTTCCTTGACCTTCTCTACGCCAAGTGATCTCACCACTCACTTGCTTGGTCATAACCTAGACCAGTGGTTCTCAGTTTGGGGTGATTTTATAGTATCTAGAGATACTTTGATTGTTGTGATGGGAGTGGGGCTAGTGATATCTGGTTGGTAGAGGCCACAAATAAAGATACCACAGGTGTTCAAGATGGACCCCAACAATAAAGAGTTGTCTAGTCCAAAATATCAGTTGCCAAGGTTGAGAAACTCTTCCCTAGGCCTTGTTATTGTTATTCTCCATAAACTCTGCCTTAAACATTTCACTTCTGCTGCCTGTTTGTCCAACTCACTCTTTATAGAATTCATACTCCATCAGTTCTTTGACCCTACCAATACCTCTAAGCTGTTGATCCCTTACCTTTCCACACCCCTCTTCTTTTTTTTTTTTTTTTTTTGCTTTCTTTTTTTATTGGAATATAATTGCTTTACAATGTTGTGTTAGTTTCTGCTGTAGAGCAGTGTGAATCAACCGTATGTATATATCTCCACTCTCTCTTGAGCCTCCCTCCCACCCCCCCACCCCACCCCTCTAGGTCATCACAGAGCACCGAGCTGAGTCCCTGTGCTATATAGGCTCTCACTAGCTGTTTATTTCAACATGATAGTGTGTATATGTCACTGCTAGTTTCTGCTTGTTCCACCTTCTCCTTCCCCACCCCAGGTCACAAGTCCATTCTCTACATCTGTGCCTCTATTCCTGCCCTGCAAATAGGTTCATCAGTAACATTTTTCTAGATTTCATATATGTGTGGTAATATATGATATTCGTTTTTCTCTTTCTGACTTACTTCACTCCCCCAGCTTAAAGTCCGTGGTTGATCATTATAATCACGCTGGTGAACATGGCTCCCTTTCTTGCAAAACCCTGCCTTGTTTGAATCCGACCCTCCACCTACTCCTTGCCCCTATCTGTGTGACTGTGTATAGATGGAATGACACAGTCTTACTGACTAGTCCTACTTTGAGTTCATGACCACAAGCCTCAAGGGAACCTTTAATGCTGCCCTCTGTTCCAAGTTCATTCACATTTGTGCTCTCCTAGATGACCACTTTAACACTTTTTCATGCCTTCTCAAAACCCCAAATCTTCTCCCTTGTACTCATTTTTTTTGTTGATGTCCTTGCTTCTTACTCCATCAAGAAATTGAAGTAATAAGAAAATTCCATAGACTCCCTCTGCTCCATCTACCTGCCACCAGCATCTATCCACACATACTCTGTCTGCCTGTTACTATATACTATGGACTAAATATCTGTGTCCTCCCAAAATTCATATGTTGAGACCTAATGCCCAGTGTGATGGTATTAGGAAGTGGGGTCCTCGTGACTGGGATTAGTGCCGCCAGAGAGTTCCCTCACTCCTTCTACCGTGTAAGGACAAAATAAGAAGGTGCCCTCTGTGAACCAGAAAGCAGATCCTCACCAGACATTGAACCTCCTGGCATCTTGATCTTGAACTTCCCAATCTCCAGACTGATAAGCCACCCGGGTCTGTGGTATTCTGTCATAGAAGCCCAGAACACCATAGATGAACTATCCATTGTCCTTTCTAAATGAAACCCCTCTACCCGCAGACTCGATCTCATCCTGTCTCCCCTACTCCAGGCTCTCACTGTAGTTATTTTACCCTCCTTCACTTACATGAGCAAATTTTCAATCTCTTCTAGATCATTTCCATCAGAATATAAACTTCCTCCCTTCTTAAAAAAATCAAAACCCAACTAATTACTCTTGCCAGACTACTACCCACCCCTTCCCCCACTAAACTAGTGCCTGCTTTTTTTGTCTCCCTTTTGCTGGAAATTTTTTTGAAAGAATTGTCCATACTTGCTTTCTGCAATTCCTCTCCTCTTCTTTCTTAAACTCACCTCAGACAGGCCTTTGTCTCCATCTCTCCACTCATACTGTTCTCATTAAGGTCATCAGTGATTTCTGTGGTATGTAGTTCAAACGGTCAGTTTTCAGTCTTCATCTCACTTATTAGCAGTCTCTGATAAAATTGATGATGGCTCCCTCATTCCCTCTCCCCCGTTATGCTTTATTCCATTGGCTTCCAGGATACCTCATACTCATCTTGGTTTTCTTCTGATCTCATTGTTTGCTCTTTCTCTGTCTCCTTTGCTGATTCCTCTTTTCCCTGCCCTGGAATATACTGGTCACTCAGCTGGTAAAGAATCCGCCTGCAATGCAGGAGACCCTGGCTCGATCCGGGGTCGGGAAGATCCCCTGGAGAAGGAGTAGGCTACCCACTCCAGTATTGTTGGACTTCCCTGGTGGCTCAGTTGGTAAAGAATCTGCCTGCAGTGTGGGAGACCTGGGTTTGATCCGTGGATATATCCAGGGTCCAGTGCTTGATCTTCTTCTCTTCATTATGTGCACTCACTTTGCTGGTGTTATAGTTCAGCCTCTTGACTTTAACTATCCTTTTTTTATATGTTGTTATCTGACAAATGTATACCCTCAGCCCAGACCTTTCTTCTGAACTCCAGGCTTCTACATCCAACTGCCTACTAGCTATCTTCATTTGTATGTCTAACAGGCATCTCAAGTTGAATATTTCCAAAACTGAACTCCTGATCCTCCCACCCAAAATCTGTTCTATTTCACAACTTCCCTAACTCAGTTCCCTAACTCCATCTTTTCAGTCCTTAGGCTAGAAGTTCTCTTATCATTGTGAACTCTTCTCTTTCTCTTAGACTCTGCATCTAATTATTCAATAAATCCTGTTGGCTGTCCCTTCCAAATATATTTTGACATTTTCCCACCTCCACCAATATTACCTATGGATAGAACTAAATACTTATTTATAGTGATGGCCTCTAACTAGTCTCTCTGCTTCTATATTTGCTGCTTCATTGACTCATCTTAATGCAGCCACCAGTGATCCTTTAAAACAGACTATGTCAGATCTATGTCAGTTCATAGACTCCTTCTCTTTCTCACTTGGCTTTAGTCAAATTAGCTTTCTCGCTCTGAAAGCACCAAATCCTGTTTCATAAGTCTTTTGCAGGGACTTCTCTGGCAGTCCAGTAGTTAAGACTTTACCTTTCAATGCAGGGGGTGTGGGTTGATCCCTGGTTTGGAAGCTGGGATCCCACATACCTTGGGGTCAAAAAACCAAAACATAAAACAGAAGCAATGTTGTAACTAATTCAACAAAGACTTTAAAATGGTCCATATCAAAATAAATAAATAAAGACTTTTGTTACATCTGTTTTCTCTGCCTAGCATGTTCTTCCCCTAGATAACAGTAATATCCCCATCTCTGGGTCCTCTTTTCTGAATGAGGCCTTCGCTGAGCACTCCATTAAATCTGGAACCTGCTTTCCTCCTCTGCCTTCTGCATTCCCATCCTTTTCGCCCTGTTGTACTTTTTATCATTTTTTGTTTACAGTCTTCTTCTCCATCTCCCAGTAGAATGACCTCCCGAGAGGTCGGGAGTTTTTTTCTGTTCACTGATATATAAAAAGGGCCTTAAAAAGGGCCTGACACATGGTAGGTACTCAATAAATATTTGCTGAATTGAACTGACGAATTAAATCCAGTGATCCTGGACATCCTAGTTAGTCTGTATCTTAATTTCTAATAGGTGGCATTCTTTTCCTGCTTCATCTAATAGATGTGTCAAAAGAATCAGAATTGATGGTGGCAGGTGTTTGGCATATGGAAGCTTTAGTATAGGGTGCTTTATAGATGGGATGTGGTATCATTGAATAGAATTCTTTGCTTTTCCTTATCATCATCAGCATCAGACTCTTACTGTTTGGTGTAAGAGTGGAGCAAACTTGTATACAGAATTTCTCTAGATTTTTATGATTTATTCCTGAAAGAAGGACCATATATAATAATCCCTGTTTCATAAATGAGAATGTTGAGGTAAAAGTGAGATAAATTGTTGTACCCAGGTTATTAGATTTTAATTTTCTGGATTAATAATGATAATGAGAGTCCTGAGTTCCAAGGCTGCGGTGGTTTTTTTTTTTTTTTACTAATCCATATGTCTCTCTAAATATGTGTTAGTGTTGAACACTAAACATTTTGGCAGCAAATTTACTTATTAAAACAACTGTGCTTACTTTAATGTGGAATCTAGAACAGTCAAATGCGTAAAAGCGTAAAAACAGAGAGCACGATGGTGGTTACCAGTGCTGGGGTAAGAGGAGATGGGGAAGTAATGGTCAAAGGGTACAACGTTTCAGCTATACTAAATAAATAAGTTCTGGAGATCTTTTCAGCATAGGGCCTATAGCTAACTGGATTGTACTTAAAATTTGGTAAGAGGTTCAACCATAAAAAGGAACAAATTTGAGTGAGTTCTAGTGAGGTGGATGAACCCTGTTGTACAGAGTGAAGTAAGAAAGAGGAAAACAAATGTTGCATATATATGGAACCTAGAAAAATGGTACTGCTGAATCTATTTGCAGGGAAGGAATACAGACACAGACATGAACAGACTTGTGGACACAGCAGAGGAAGGAGGGGGGGAACGAATTGAGAGAGTAGCTTTGAAACATGTATATTACCACCTGTAAAATAGACAGCTAGTGGGAAGTTGCTATATAACACAGGTGCTCTGTGATGACATTCGGGGGCGGGATGGGGTCGGGGGTGCGAGGGAGGCTCAAGAGGGAGGGGACATGTGAATACTTCTGGCTGATTCATGTTGTATGGCAAAAACCAACACAATATTGTAAACCAAGTATCCTCTAATTAGAAATAAATTTAAAAAATTTGATAAGAGGGTAGATCTTATGTTAAGTGTTCTTAATACACACACACACACACACACACACACACACACACACACACCAGTAAACGGGACAAGCTCATTAAAATGTGCACTTTCTTACATGTCAATCATGTTTCAGTAGAGTGGTTTAAAAACAAACAATTGTGTTTATCTGCCTCCTTCTATTAAGGGTAAGCTTCATCATGTGGATTGTGATTTTCGTGCTAACTGTTGTATCTCTGCCACCTTATAAGAGCACCTTGCACATAGTAGGTGCTTGGTAAATTTGCATACCTGAATGAGTTTTTAAAAGCCAAACTATCTTCACCTAATTAAGTACATCAGGATAATATTTAGTGGTTCTTACATGCCAGAGACTATTTCTCTTACTATTTTTAGTCAGATAGAGAATTCTAATTTTCACATTAAAAAAAGATAGTTTTTTAAAGTTTTATTCAAGATATTGGTAATGGGGAATATGTTAATGACTTGCTTTAAAAAGAATATGATGTAATACACATATTGAGAAATTATATTCTAGGTAACATTTTTCTTAAAGTGAAGAAAAAGAAGCCAAGTTGTCTTCCCTCAGTAGCTGGTCTATAAACAGAAATCTCTATGCAGCTGAACCATTTAGTTTTCCTTATGTTCTGTGATCAAAATGCTGAATTACCACAGATTGCAGAGTGCAGATTTCTACCAGAAAAAAAAAATTTGTTTCTTTTTTTATATTGCTAATTTTTTTTTCACTATTAAACTTTATTTCAAGTTGCAATTCAGTGCTTGGAGACAGTTTTTAAAATCAGTGCAGAAGATACACATCTAGCAGTTTCACAGCCTTTGACAGAAATGTTCACAAATTCCTTCTGTAAGGTAAGCTCTCATCCTTTTCTCATTAGTGTGGGATTATCTAAGTGTGACTACAATATTATGTTGGATTGTTAATATTTGAGGGGCCAGGCTTAGGTAACTAACTTCTTCCTGGGTATAAGATAGTTGGTCCACATGGATGATTTGGGACCTAAAAATGTAACTTTAATGTGCATTAGATTTTAATATTAGTAACTCTACTCATCCTGTCACCTTCTTTTATATTTAATGATATGTCTTAGTTGATTTCTTAAGTCTTTTATAGTATTTGGGTGTTTTTAAATTTCTGACATCTGAATTAATGTTCCCCTAAAATGTGAAATACAAATTAAAAATAAAAATCTTAATGTTTAAGAAGAAACTATATAAAAAAGGCATCATCATTTTGAGACAGATTTTTATCAAATTTGGCCGTTAATGGGGCTCTTTAAACAGGGAAAGGTTCTGTGGTCCGTGTGCAAAACCAAGACTGAAATCCAAGGATGCTGCTCCCTGCTCCCTGGGACTGTTTATATGGTCTCTGGTTTCTGACCTTTGCAGGAAATATGGATGATAAGATTGAAAACTCTTAAGGTTGGTGAGTTTAGGGCCCCAGCAGGACCTCCCATGTGTTTTTTCATTACATTTTGGTGCCACGTGAATCTCTTTTAGTATTCTCACTGGGTATTCAAGCTTCAGTACAGATTGAGGAACTCAGGAGAGGAGCTGAAACATGCAGGGTATCTTCAGCCTGGCAGGGACATTGCTGAGAATACCACACAAACTGTTTCTAGAATTCACTGGGAAGAGGTCCTTAGAGTTGCATTGAAAATGGTGATTTGGCAGTGAGCTGCTCCCTCCTTTTATACTTGGAAATAGGATAACACAGTTACACATTAATTCATCAAATAGATGAATTCCAATTATCTGAGAAGATGTAAGGAGATAGTGGCATGTCTCCGTGGTGCTTTTCTTCTCTTTGGTTTCTGTGGTTCCTTCACTGTCTGGGCTCGCGGCCTCCTCTGGGAGCCCTATTTCAGAGGCTGGGCATGGCAGTGGCAGGGCTGACCTTTACTCCAGCATGCAGGAGAGGCTTGTGCTTGAGACAGTGCTTGGATTTGCTCACTCTTTTTGCTCCTGTCATCACTGACTAGTACTGAAGAGATCAAGACTCTTTTTCTGCCCAGGAAACTCAGATTGATTTTTACCCTCTGGTTGAATAGAGCTCTTTTTTTTTTTTTTCTATTTCTGATTGGATTTACTTGTAAAATTTTGTTGCTTACTATTTTAAATATATAGTTTCTTAAAACTGGTTCCATAGTATATCTACATGGGGTTATTTGTGGTATCAGTCCTTTCACAGTCCTATTAACAGGTGTGACTTCATTGTGTAGGTGTCTGTTAGCAGGGTGTGGCGGAGAAAGTCTAAAACTTGTTTGAAGCAGCAGCGAGACTGTTATAATTAGAGAAATCACTGCTATTCCCATTGTATTTGGTTGTTATGTTGGACAGTTTATTTTTAGGATACTGCTTTCCTCCCCAATTAACTTCATATACGAAATGGATTCTTTCCTTCTATATAAAGTAGATAACACTTGTCCTCACACTGTGGACTGCTCAAATGTTTTCATGAATATGAGAATTAATTTTCAAAGTTGTGAAACTTTGGCAATTTCATTAAAATCATTCAGAAGGATTTAGAAGACAGAATGGACTATAATCCATTTTTCAATATGCCATTTTTTGACCCCCCCAAAGTCACTTTTTCACACATAAACTGCCTAGGCTTATTAGGAGATCTGAAATGGAAGGAACTCTAAAAGCAAGTACTGCAAGGCAACAATGCATCTTTGAACTGCACTTACATCCTGAGTAGCTGAAACAGTCCATTTTAAGTAGTGATGTCTACTTATTAATGTTCCTATTTGATTCTGTACTTTTTTTTTCTAATACTTTGCTTAGAAAAAATGATTGATAAAGATTAAAAAAAATAAGCACAACTTACATACCTTATAGTGATTTTGTACCTTTGAAGATTTGTGTATAATTAAGAAAGTGTATTTCCAGTGTTAGAGCTATCAAGTTTATTGCCATTTTACTCAAAGGTAATGGTGAATATATTTTAAATATGATACATAGATATATTGACTCCAAATTATGCCTTTTTGAAAATTATAAACATTTATGAACTTCAGAGTCAAGTTTAAAAACAACATAATTTAAAAAGAATCTTACAAAAATGGGAAAATACATTGTGTTCCTATTACCACTCAAGACATTTCTAAATTTTTCTTCTAGGTCTTTATTAAACAGTTCTTGAATCTTTTCAATCTTTGTTTCCAGGCTATTTATCTGTAACTCCATTTTGTTTTCAAGATTTTGGATCATTTTTATTATCATTATTCTAAATTCTTTTTCAGGTAGATTCCCTATCTCCTCCTCTTTTGTTTGACTTGGTGGGCATTTTTCATGTTCCTTTACCTGTTGGGTATTTCTTTGCCTTTTCATCTTGTTTAGATTGCTGTATCTGGAGTGGGCTTTCTGTATTCTGGAGGTCTGTGGTTCCTTTTTGTTGTGGAGGATTAACCCAGTGGGTGGGGTTAGACGATTGGCTTGTCGAGATTTCCTGGTTAGGGAAGCTTGCGTCAGTGTTCTGGTGCGTGGAACTTGATTTCTTCTTGTTGGAGAGCAATGGAGTGCCCAGTAATGAGTTTTGAGATGGGTCTATGTGTTAGGTGTGACCTTGGGCAGCCTGTATGTTGATGTTCAGGGCTATGTTCCTGCGTTGCTGGAGAATTTGCGTGGTATGTCTTGCTCTAAAACTTATTGGCTCTTGTGTGGTGGTTGGTTTCAGTGTAGGTATGGAGGCTTTTGGACAGTCACTTATTACTTAAAGTTCCTTGTAGTCAGGAGTTTTCTGGTGTTCTCAGGTTTTGGGCTTAAGTCTCCTGCCTCATTTCTAAATTTTTATTTAGTTTTCATAAGTACTTTGGTTTGAAGTTTATTATTGCAAAAGAGGTTTGAGGATGATAGTAGGTGCTAAAAGCAGGAATCTTAGACTGTTTTTTATCTTATGAGGAATTTATGACCATTGTTTTTAAAAGTTTAAAAAATATGGAATGATATAAAAAAGAGACTGAGAATCTTACTTCCAAATATTCCTACTGTTAACCTTTTGTGTGTACCTTACCATTCTTTGATTTTCAGCCAGCATGTTTATGAATATTTGTGTATGTATTTAAATAATAGGATCATATTATAAATGCTTTTTTGGTACCTGTGAATTTGACTTAGTGGGTTTTCTCTTGGAATATTAGCACTATGTTTCTGAATTTTCACTAAACAATCCCTTGAACATATTTTTATTACTATTCTTTGTATATTGATTCCATTCTTTATTCATAAAGTAGGATTTCTAGATTTAGTGAAAGCAAGTAAAAACAATTGATTCATAGTTGTTCACTTTTTTCTAGGAAAATTCCACATATTCATTTTTCTAATAAACGTATGTGAGGGGACTTTTTTCTTATTTCTTGTAAATACTGTTATTTAGATGGTAAATTTCGTGACATGAAATTATAGATGATGTACTAAATAATAGTTAAGTCATTATTGCTGTAACTTATAGTTCTCTGGGATGACTCTATGTAGCTAAATGAAGTACATTGTATTTTATTTAATTTCAGAATGACATTCTGCCTCTCTCAAACTCAGTGCCTGAAGATATGGGGAAAGCTGACCAATTAAAAGATGAAGGTAGATATTTCATAGAAAAATGACTTATTTAGTAAAAGTTTCTGCAGTGGTAGGGAAAGTGACTATGAACTGGTAAGATTCTGGTTTATACTGCCAAGACTGGATTGTCATAAGTCCTCCTGGCATTTGTGAAACAAGAATGAATGTGATAGGGAAGAAGCCTGGAAATACAGAATAGCTTGTGAACGATACAAGTATGGCTTGTTTCAAGAGAAGCAGATCTGTTGTGAGGAAAACTTGCAAAACAAATCACTTAAGGGGTGATTCTTGTACCTGCGTTTGCTATGTGTACTCTAGGATCGCAAATTCTTTATGCTAAATAAAAGACATAAAAATGGTTTTCAGTATCGTTTTTAACTTTCCTGTATTTAGTGTTTTTGAGTTCTTTGACATGTGTTAATGTATGTATATGGCACTTAAGGGTTTATTAGCTAGCACATTTGATTACTATGTTACTAAATTTTCTAATAGTGGCTCTAGAAAGCATGAATGTGAAAGTGTTAGTTGCTCAGTCATGTCTGACTGTTTGTAAACCCATGGATTGTAGCCTGCCAGGCCCCTTTGTCCATGGAATTCTCCAGGCAAGAATACTGGAGTGGGTTGCCATTTCCTTCTCCAGAGGATTTTCCTGACCCAGGGATTGAATCTGCGTCTCCCACTTTGCAGGCAGGTTCTTAACCATCTGAGCCACGAGGGAAGCTATTGAAGCATACTTGATTTTTATAAATAAGTCGGCACTGAGAATCTGGGCTCAATTTTTCCATCATGGTCAGTTATGTTAAGCTATAGAGGCAAGCCAGGTCAGGCCTATAAGATTTGTAGTAAGGAGCTGTAGGGCAGATCCCTGATCTTCACCAGTGAATGAGAGTCAGAAAAGACCCTGTCCAATGGGCAGAGAGTTATTAGGGAATTTGTAATGTTCAGAAGCTGTACAAAAATGTTTTTATTTTCTGGTCTTTTTTTTTTAGTTCATACTCTGAATAGGACTGTTGAGTTTTTTTAAAAAATCAGTTGGTGTCTAAAAAGTAGATATGAAAAAGAATATGCCTTTCCCATTTTTCAAGCATGGTTCTCTCTATTAGGTCTATAAATTACACTATATCGTGTTTTTAATGGCTGCATAGTGTTTCATGATACTGTGATACCATGATTTACATACCTAGATAGATAATTTTTTAATCCTAAGTAACACTGTCTTTGTATCTTTGTCTATATTTACTTTCACTATTGTGTGATTATCTTCTTTGGATTACCTTAGAAAGTGCTATGTTCAGTTTTCAATGTTTTATTTTTCTCTAAGAAATCTTATTACTACAGTGACTTAAAATTTTAGAATTAGGACTTTCATAAAGTACCCATAGAATAAAGTAACAGTCAAATCCTCATTGCTGCTTGAATTGCAGTGTTCCCCAAACACCGAGTTTAAACTATCTAGATACAAATGCATTTTGATATATTATTCTAATTGAAGCAATTTAATCCGATTTTTTTTCCTTGCACTTAGACTTTTGTAGTGTGCGAAATCCTCAGTGATATATAATATTATATGCTTCGCTAAACATTTTGCTTTTGTAGCTCTCTTGCTTTAGCTCTAGTACTAAACGGCCAGTTGAAGTTTTATTTTTTGTCCCTCATATTTACTCCGTCTGCATGGCAGAACACCAGAAGTATGCATTTCCTCGAGTTTATTTTGATATAATGAACATTAGTAAGTTGAGGGTTGGAAGGAGCTGCAGAGTGAGGCTCATTTACCATGGCAGCATGGGTAGACTGAATTACTTAACTGCTTTCACCTCTAACCAAAAGCTTCTATCCTTTGCTTTTCCCTAGGACATGTCACGTCTAAGACACATTACCCATAAAGTTAAAGCAGCTGTCTTACAGATTTTGCTGTTCATGTGAAAATAGATGGCTGTGGTAGATGGTCAAGCATAGTTATTCTAGGCTGCGTGTTATACTTACCTGTGTTAATCAAGGTTTCTAGCTAGCTAGTACCTTCCTGGAAGGTTGCTTTCAAATATTTTTGTGTGCTTTGCTTCTGAGAAGCTGCAATAAGATCAGACAAAACCAGTAAGTGTTCATTGCTGTCGTTTCCTGCCTTGTTTCAGAAGTAAAGACGTATCTCAGAGGGTTGTCTTGAGGAATAAAGGGGACAGGAGAGTAGTGTTTAAGTGTGCTGTGCAGTGCCTGCTTATAGTTAGCTTCCCAAATATCTGTGTCCTGAGTTTTTGTATATTGAATATTTTCTGACTTGAATCTTTTTATCATTAATATCACTATCTGTCTATCTAGACATAGATACATTTTAGTATCTATACACTTGATGTGGCTTATGGGAAAAGACATACTATAGGTTTTAATACAACCCAAGAAAGGTCATGGATACATGATCCATGTTGGGCACAAAGATCCAACAAAAAGAAAATCCACATAACCCAGAAAATTTAAATCTTTTACATGGAACAAGCTAATCTATTTAAGTACTGAGTAGTTAAAGTACTAATGTAGTAATTTCTTACCCAATCATAAAAACTATGTAATCCTTTTCTCTTCCTTAGAGGCTTTATACTCATTTCTTATGGAAGGTGGGATTTAATTTAATTTTTTGACTTTTAAAGAAAGCGTTAATGAGCTGTAATTAACATACCACAAGATATGCTGTGACATGTATTAATTCATTGGTTTCTAGTAGATTAACAGAGTCGTGTAGCCATCACCACAACTATAGAACATTTTTCTCATCCCAAAGAGAAATCATATAGAAATCACTTTATATCCCTTCAGTGATCATTCTTTATATCCGTTTCTGCTTCTTAATTTGCAGTAACTTTTGTATGATTTTAGATGTCTTTCCTTTAATCTTCCTGTTCTCTGCAAATTTACATTCTTCTACATACTATTAAGTATGTAATGATCTGCTAAAAAAAAAAAAGGCTAATAGGAGAGCTTCTAGTTTAGAGATAACTGGAAGGAGTAATACAGGCTTTTGTTATATAAATCCTTCCCTGTAATCCCAATGTTTTAAAAATTTCCATTTGAGCATTGGTTATTATAAGTGAGCATGCCGCTTTTTTTCTGTTTAATGGAATACAGAAGACAGCCACAGAAAAATCCCTTATTTTGCTGACGAGTTGTTAACGTAGCTAAATTATTACCAGATGTATCTGCAGATGCCCTTCCTGAAGCTCAGCATCCTGTGGGCTAGCTGTGGTATCTGAAATGCTGTCTTTCTAGAAATTAATCTCCCATAATCTCCTTTAAAAAAGAATCTATCTCTGGAAAGGATAACACATAAAAAAAAAATATTATCTGCCAATAACCTATTGACACAGTTAGTTTTTCTAGCTCACCCCCACAGCATGTTTGGAGGGCTTGCTCATTAGCAGTTGTATGTTTTGACAGGGCAGGAATGGAGAACCAGGTCCAGACTGAGATAGTGATTATAGAGGGTGGTCCAGCTGGAAGGGGGTTGGGCAGCTCCAAAAGGGAAGAAGGAGATGAAGATAAGGAAAGTGAGAAGAGATTAGATTTTGCCAAGAGATAATCATTACTGTAGCATTCACTCACTTACTGAAGTCTGTTTTTATAAGATAGTCAAACATTAATATTTTTGAAAGACTCTGCACTTCAAAATCATTCAAACATACTGAAGGCTAAGGAGTATCAGTTCTACAGTACTATATAAAATTTATCTCCAGTGTGACTGAAAAATCATGTTATTGTCCTTTGTATTATTGTAATTTTTATGATTAAAATTTATCTTCCATTTTTTCCTGTATATTGCACTTACTGTACCTGTTGATTACTTTGTTTTAGGCAATAATCACATGAAAGAAGAAAATTATGCTGCTGCGGTGGATTGTTACACACAAGCGATAGAATTGGATCCAAATAATGCAGTTTATTATTGTAACAGGTAAACTGGCATGATTGTGGCAAGTTTACAGTTCTTAAACATTTACACTAATAGCTCTGAAGGAGTTTTTTAATAGCTCTGTAAAATTTGTTTTTTTATTTAGAAAACTTTGAAAGTTTAGAAACGTATAAAGAAGGGAGAAAATAAACTCATAACCTTACCACTTACAGGCAACTGCTGTTACTAATACCCTTTTGGCATATGTTGTATGATGTAAGTGTAATCAATTTCAGGTTCATCTTTTATTTACTGGGCATATCACAAACATGTCCTTAGTTTATTTAAATCCTTCGTAAACATTATTTAAATAGATATGAATTAGTCGGCTATTACTTCCTAATCTTTTTTATATTTCCAACACCTTTCATTGTGGCTGGCAAACAAACAGACTGTTTTTTGATAAATGGATGAATGTACCTTACTTTGTTTAACTCTTGACCTACTGATGGACATTGAAATTGTCCATTTTTTCCCAATACTACACAGCTGCAATGAACATCTTTATTTCTAAAATTATTTTCTGGACTTAAGATTTTCTAGACTTTGGATCTGTCCTTGGAAATATACTCAGTTGGTCTAACGATATATAAAAGTATGTAAAATGTTAAAAAAATTTGCTGGTGCTAATTTCAAAATTATTTCAGCTTCTTTGAAAATATTTGAAAATTCTTTTCCACCCCTAGGATATATGAATGTGTCTGTTTTTATCACACCCTTATCAGCACTGTGTATTTGAATTAGTATTTATTATTATTAACATAATAATACTCTTGTTTTAAGAGTGTTATTACTTACATTTAGTTACTGGTGAGGTTGGACATTTTTCAAATATTGGCCATTTGTGGGTTTTCCCCCCTCTAAATTATCTATTTGTATCTGTGGCAGGCCCAGGCTGTTTGTTTGTATTTTTTTGTTTGTTTACCTGTATCTCAGGCAGGCCTCAGATTTATTTGTTTCCTCCCCTGTTCTTTCCTTTTTCATGAGGGTTTCACCACGATGGTCTGCATTTCCTAGGACCCTCTCACACCTGGGTTTTGTCTGTGTTCAGCCATGCGAGGCACAGCAGGAAATGGAGGGCAGAAGGAAGGGAGAAGTTGGGTATTTCTTGCCCTCTTTTCCATCAGGGTATTCATCCAGCAGAGGCTGCTTCTCTTCCTTGTCTCCAGCTCCCCCCTAAGATATCTGCCACGGTCCCAGCTTGTACCAGGTGACATTGGGTTCTGGGCTCTGCACTCTGTCCTGTCTTAGGGATGGTGGTGGCTTCCTGCTGTTGCTAATCTCTGGATTCCTGCACAACACCCTGTTAGGTATCTCAGCTCTTCTATTAGCTATGTAATGAATTCTCTGCACTAAATTATTCTGTTTTAGATATTAAAATTCCAATAGAACTTTCTGCAGTGATGGAAATGTTCTGTATCTGCATTGTCCAGTAGAGTAGCCACCGAGTATAGTAGCTGTTGAGCACTGGGAATGTGGCTAGTGCAATGGAGAAACTAAAATTTTAATGGTTCATTAATTTAAGATGAGTTTAAATTAATTTAAATTTAAATAGGCATATGTGACTGGTAGTTTGTGTTATGTTGTCTGGGCTTCCCTGGTGGCTCAGATGGTAAAAGAATCTGCCAGCAATGCAGGAGAACCAGATTTGAACCCTGCATTTAATTCAGATAACTACTATATCTACTACTGTGGGCAAGAATCCCTTAGAAGAAATGGAGTAGCCCTCACAGTCAACAAAAGAGTCCAAAATGCAGTACTTGGGTGCAGTCTCAAAAACAACAGAATGATCATGGTTCATTTCCAAGGCAAACCATTCAACATCAAAGTAATCCAAGTCTATGACCCAACCACTAATGCTGAAGAAGCTGAAGTTGAACAGTTCTGTGAAGACTGACAAGACCTTATAGAAGTAACACCCCCCCCCCAAAAAAAAAGAGATGTCCTTTCATCATAGGGGGCTGGGGTACAAAAGTAAGAAGTCAAGAGGTACTTGGAATACTAGGCAATTTTGGCCTTGGAGTACAAAATGAAGCAGGGCAAAGGCTAACAGAATTTTGCCAAGAGAATACACTGGTCATAGCAAACACCCTCTTCCAAAAACACAAGAGACAACTCTACACATAGTGAATACCAAATGGTCAATACCAAAATCAGATTGATTATATTTGTAGCTGAAGATGGAGAAGCTCTATACGGTCAGCCAAAACAAGACCTGGAGCTGGCTGTGGCCCAGTTCATGAGCTCCTTGTTGTGAAATTCAGACTTAAATTGAAGATAGTAGGGAAAACCACTAGGCCTTTCAGATATGACCTAAATCAAATCCCTTATGATTATACAGTGGAGGTGACAAATAGATTCAGGGGATTATATCTGATAGAGTGCCTAAAGAACTATAAACGGAGGTTCATAATATTGTATAGGAGGCGGTGACCAAAACCATCCATAAGAAGAAGAAATGCAAGAAGGCAAAGTGGCTGTCTGAGGAGGCCTTACAAATAGCTGAAAAAAGAAGTGAAAGGCAAAGGAGAAAGGGAAAGATATACCCAACTGAAAGCAGAGTTCCAGAGAATAGCAAGGAGAGATAAGAAAGCCTTCTTAAGTTAACAATGCAAAGAAATAGAGGAAAGCAATAGAATGAGAAAGACTAGAGATCTGTTCAAGAAAACTAGAGATACCAAGGGAACATTTCATGCAAAGATGGGCACAATAAAGGAGAGAAATGGCAAGGACCTAACAGAAGCAGAAGATATTAAGAAGAGGTGGCAAGAATACACAGAAGAACTATACTAAAAAGTTCTTAATGACCCAGATTACCATGATGATGTGGTCACTCACCTAGAACCAGTCATCCTGGAGTGTGAAGTCAAGTGGGCCTTAGCAAGCATTACTATGAACAAAGCTAGTAGAGGTGATGGAATTCCAGTTGAGCTATTTCAAATCCTAAAAGATGATGCTGTGAAAGTGTTGCACTCAGTATACCAGCAAATATGGAAAACTCAGTGGTGGCCACAGGACTGGAAAAGGTCAGTTTTCATTCCAATCCCAAAGAAGGGCAATGCCAAAGAATGTTCAAACTACTGTACAGTTGCACTTATTTCACATGCTGGCAAGGTTATGCTCAAAATCCTATAAGCTAGGCTTCAGCAGTATGTAAACTAAGAGCTTCCAGATATACAAGCTGGATTTAGAAAAGGCAGAGGAACCAGAGATCAAATTGCCAACATCACTTGGAACAGAAAAAGCAAGGGAATTCCAGAAAAATATCTGCTTCATTCATACACTAAAGCTTTTGTGTGAATCACAACAAACTGTGGAAAATTCTTCAAGGGATGGGAATACCAGACCACCTTACTTGTCTCCTGAGAAACCTGTATGCAGGTCAAGAAGCAGCAGTTAGAACCGGACATGAAACAACAGACTGGTTCAAAACTGGGAAATGACTACGTCAAGGTTGTATATTGTCACCCTGCTTATTTAACTTATATGTAGAGTACATCATGCGAAAAGCCAGGCTGGATGAATTACAGGCTGGGATCAAGATTGCTGGGAGAAATATCAATAACCTCAGATATGCAGATGACACCACTCTAATGGCAGAAAGTAGAGAGGAACTAAAGAGTCTCTTGATGAGGGTAAAAGAGGAGTGTGAAAAAGCTGGCTTAAAACTCAACATTCAAAAAATTAAGATCATGGCATCCGGTCCCATCACTTCATGGCAAATAGATGGGGAAAAAGTGAAAACAGTGGCAGATTTTATTTTCTTGGGCTCCAAAATCATTGCAGATGGTGACTGTAGCCATAAAATTAAAGGACACTTGCTCCTTGGAAGAAAAACTATGACAAACCTAGACAGTGTACTAAAATGCAGAGATATCACTTTGCTGACAAAGGTCCGATAATCAGAGCAACTACTGGTTTTTCCAGTACTCATGTACAGATGTGAGAATTGGAGTATAAAGAAGGCTAACACCAAAGAATTGATGCTTTCCAATTGTGGTGCTGGGGAAGACTCTTGGGAGTCCCTTGGACAGCAACAAGATCAAACCATTCAATCCTAAAGGAAATCAACCCTGAATATTCATTGGAAGGACTGATGCCGAAGCTGAAGCTCCAGTACTTTGGCCACATGATGGGAAGAGCTGATTCATTGGGCAGGACCTTGATGCTGGGAAAGATTGGAGGCAAAAGGAGAAGGAGGCAGCGATGGTTAGATAGCATCACCGACTTAACGGTCATGAATTTGAGCAGACTATGGAACATAGTGAAAGTTAGGGAAGCCTGACATGCCGTGGTCCTTGGGGTCGCAGAGTCTGACAGAGCCTGGTGACTGAAGAACAGCAACCACACTGTGACTTCTGGCTGCCGTATTGGACACTAAGTTTTAAGGCTAAAACCTCTTTATCCTAATTGCACAGCCTATTGTTTGCCTTTTAATGTTTTTCACGTGTAAGCGTTTTAAATATTTATATAGATATATTTGTTTTTCTTTTTTTTTGAATTCTATTACAGTGTTTTTAGGCTGACAGCTCTGTTTACAGACTTGGCAGATAACTTCTAGTTTCTTATTTTTCCTTTACATTTAAATTTTATCATGCCAAGTCTATTTTGGTCACTGGTATAACCATTTGAATCAGTTTGAAGCTTTTCATGACTGAGATTTATAAAAATTACCTTTTATTATTTAAGTACTTGGACTTGAAAGCAATCTTTATGTTAATTTGGCCCAATCTTTCATTGAGTTTTTTTTTTTTTTTTTTTTAGTCATACTTAGGGTATTCATACTCTTCTGAGATGTCTGTTTTCCCCCACCTTTTCTCTTGTGGTTATTTCTGTTAGAAAATTCTTCCTTTTTGATGCTGATTTCATTTTCCCTGTAGCTTCTGTACCTTCTCTCAATTGACTTTATTTTTATTCTAATGGCAGTTTCGGAATAACCATGATTCTTCTTTTTCATGACAGTACCCTTACATTTTTTAACTTTGTTACTATACTCATTTGAGTTCTTTTCTCCACATCAAATGTTCACAGCTTCTTCAATTTTACCTCACATAGTTCAGCTTTAAATCTTGCACTTTTGCTCTAAACTTTTCCGGTTTACCTGTATCTATTACTCTGTACTTGTCAGAAGTTAACATATCCAGCATTGGCTTGACTGAAACAGTCTTCTAGGGTTCTCATTTAATCTACTTCCAGGTGATAGTTATATATTAGTGTTTTGTAGCATTCTTTATTAAATTTATCTTTTGCTTTTGGCTTATTGAATCCTGTCCTCCTCCTTCACACACTCTGTCCTGCCACTCAGTTGTATATTCGTTTGACAGGTTCTTGCCCAACACGTGCTGTGCATCAGTGTTGTCTCAGGAGGTAAAGTTGGTTGTTTGGACTCAAATAAAGGATCTTATATTTTATCCCTATAGAATTTTATCTCGTTCTAGTCTTCGATTTATATGTTCCTTAATTGTTTAGGATAATTTGTAATGTATCTGCTTTTGGTCCTAGCTTCATGTCATCCACAAACTTGAGAAGAGCACCATATATTACATTATATGAGTTACAGAGTCAGCTAGGGGAGCAGTCATGGGGAAGTAGTTAAGAACAGGGGTTCTGACCCATACTCTTTGAGTTCTACTTTCTGGCTCTTCCATTTACATATATGTGACCTTGAGCAAATTACCCTAACATCTTAGTTTCCCCATTGGTAGAATTGTGGATAATAGTATTTATCTTATCACATTGTTGTAGAGATTAAATAGTTAGTACATATGAAGTGGTAGAATAGTGTCTAGTAAAGAGTGTTGTACACAGCAATAGCTATTATCATTGTTGTTCGTGTAATCTGGGGGTTTGCTTTAATCAGAATATGAAGAGAGAGCCAAATTTATCGGGATCCAAATATGTTGTCAGTTATTTTTCTCTGAGTTACCAGTCTGATAGTAATCCTGTTAAAATAGAAAAGAAATGATGTTAGTCTTATAGGACTTGTTCTGAATTAATCTAGTGTTGTTGTTTTTTTCCATTTTTTGGGGATCTCAAACATATTTAGTGAAAATTTATGAAATTAAAAGTTTACAGTGAATATGCATATGTCCACACCAAGATTTTGCCATTAATATTTTAGTTTACTTGCTGTATCCCATTTATTCATCTATTTGTACCTCTCTTATTTTTGATGCATTTCAAGGTAAACTGCAGCTATTGGTATACTTTCCCCTTAAATATTTTATATGCATATCATTAACTAGAGTTCAGTATTTTACCTTCTTTTCTTTTGAGGTAAAATTTACACGCAATAAAAAGCACAAATCTTAACTACATGTTCACTGAGTATTGACAAGTGCATACACCTATGTAACTCAGCACCCCTGTCATGGTAGTGAAAATTACCCCAAGCCCAGGAAGTTCCACCTGCCCTTCAGAGTCAGGTGCCTAAAACACTCACTGGAGAAAACTATTGTTTTTCCATAGATAATATTTGTCTCTGTTACAATCTCATAAAAAAGGAACCATACCATACATACCCTTTTGTATGAGTCCTCTTTTGATCAGCATAATGGTTTTGGCATTCAGTCTCATTGTTGCGTGGTTCTTTCTTTTTAACTACTGAGTATTGTTTCTTTGAATGCATCACAGGTTGTCTAGGCATTTTCCTATTCATAGGCATCTGGGCCACCTTTAATTGTTGTTGTTGGTTTTGTATTGTCCAGCATTTATAGTTGTTACCTTTGAGAGAGTTGGATCCATAAGGAATTTCATCTGGCCATACTTAAAGCCTACATTTTCTCTCTCCATAAAAAAATTGCTTTACTGACCTGTTCTCATAATTCAGATCAGAAAAATAGAAAATCCAAATAATTTGTGGAGAATTAATTCCCCAAACTCTACTTTGATGTTTGAATTTTATTCTTTGTAGTCAGATGACTGGACAAGTTTTCATTTAGCATATGAAATCTTCAAATAAATACATTTAATACTGTCATAGAACATTATGACCAGATATAAATGTTAACGTAAAATAGATTATTTATAGAGCTCAGTAAGGCATGTACTCTTAACCATAAATATGGTGAATTGGAGGCAAAATAAAGGATTTATTTTTAATGAGATTACTGTTTGTTAATAGTCATTATGTCCACTAGTTCTGTAATAGGAGAAATTCTTGGCAGTTCCTATCTTGCATTTCATTTAATTATTGTTAAATTGAAATGAATAATTATGCTCCTTTTTTGCATTTGAGTAGTATCTTCTTCCTTGAGAAATTCAGTAATAGTGTATGAAATTTAATATTAAATAATTAGAAAACTTTATTTGTATTTTATTACAAATGTGAAAGCTTTAGGATTTTTTTTAGACTCTGGTGGCTATAAATATCTCAGTAGCCTGTAGTGTTGCCAACTACTCCTTGCCATTTTTCTCAGCCAGCTGACTGCCAAAAGTTGGAAGCTCAGAATAGGAGATCTGAATCTTTCTTTTGATCTTCATTTTCACAGTTCATTATTAATCAAAATATTGTTTACATGTTAAACTTGCTAGGATGAACCAAAGTTTACTTTTTATAAAAGTGATTTTTTTTATATGTTAGAAAACAATCATTTGGTCTATTTCTTAAGCATGTCTTTGTTTTCTAGACTTAATTGTCTATTTGGGGCCTTTTAGGATTCTAATGATGCTTAAGGCTTGGCTTGGATACCAGGAAAACATGAGTCCTTTCTTGAAAACTTATGATTTAGTTTTACTTTTTTTGCCTATGTCCCTAGCACTTGCCATGATGTATAACACTTACACAAGTTTATCATATATGTTCTGCCTTGTAATTATATGCATGCATGCATGTTCAGTCGCTTCAGTGTGTCCAGCTCTTTGTGATCCTGTGGACAGTAGCCCACGAGGCTCCTCTGTCCATGGGATTCTCCAGGCAAGAATACGGGCATGGGTTGCCGTGCCCTCCTCCAGAGGATTTTCCCAACCCAGGGATTGAACTAGCATCTCCTGTGTCTCCTGCATTGCAGGCGAATTCTTTACTACTGAGCCACCAGGGAAGCCCCAATTATATGCATACTTGTTTACTTCAGCTGAGGGGCAGATATTCTATCTATTCATATTCCCTATAATACTCAGCATTGTACCTCACCAGAGTTTAGCCAGTTTTTGTCAGATGCATGGAAGACTGTAGAAAAAATAAAAGGAATTTCCAGTAATGTTGAAGTGACCAGACACTTAGATTAACAGTTGTATACATAAAACAGCAAATGATTTACAGGTCTAAAACATTTCCACGTACTTTATAATATGAAATGGTATTTCATATGAAACTGGCTAGTTTTCTGTTTTCCATCCCTGAAGAGTACAGATCTTTCTCAGCTTGTGATGTTACATCCCAATAAACTTGGAAATGTCATAAGTTGAAGATGCATTTAATACACCTAATTTACTGACCCATTTTAGCCTGGTCTACCTTAAACATGCTCAGAACACTTATATCAGTCTCACAGTTGGGTAGAATCATCTAACACAAAGCCTATTTTATAGTTAAAGTGTTGAATGTCTTGTGTAATTTATTGAATACTGTACTGAAAGTGAAAAGCAGAATGGTTGCATGGGTACAGAATGGCTCTAAGTTTATCAGCTGTTTACTCTCATGATCACAGGGTTGACTGGGAGCTGAAGCTCCCTGTCACTACCCAGGGTCACGAGGAAGTTTCATATCACATATCACTAGCCCAGGAAAGGATCAAAATTCAAAATTTGAAGTATGGTTTCTACTGTATGGGTACTGCTTTTGCCCCATTGTAAAGTCAAAAACTGTACGTTAAACCATTGTAAATCAGGGCCATCTGTATTCTTACAGGTCTTTTTGTTTTACAGCCTCATGGCTAAGTACATTACCTTACCCAGGGTCGTGTCATGTTTTGGGGATGGATACGTGGTTGAATGACTGAAGCAATAAATGAAATTAAAATATTGGAAAAGAGAAGGAGCATGATGGAAAAAAGTCATCGGGAAGGCCTCTCCCATGATAGGAATTTGAGTTGAAGGTGGATTTGATGGACAGGTAGAACAAGGGTAAACAGAGAAGAGGGAAATGTATTTTATGTTGGAGAGCATAGTTTAACAGGAAAATGAGAAAGCATCAGGTTGTTGTACCAAGGAATGCTTAGAGACTGCATGAGCTCCCAGAAAGATGGAAACGGAGACCACATTGTTACACATTTTGTTTTCTTCCACCTCCATAAGCAGCATGTAGTCATTAGGTTCCCTGGGACTTGGAATTAAAAATATCAGGAAAGAGAAGGAGCATGATGGAGAAAATTTATCTGGAAGGCCTCTCACTTGATGGGAATTTAAGTTGAAGGTGGATTTGATGGTTTGTTGAACTTGGAGTTGAATCTCAGTTAAGCCACTAACTAGCTGTGTGACCTTGCTTAGCCTTACTAAACTGTTTTGAGCCTCAATATCCTCACTTGTAAAGTAGAGGTAATACTAACCATTTCATAGAGTAGTTGTGAGGAGTAATGATACGTATGTGTATGTGTGTGTGTGTGTGTGTATATATATATATATAGTTATAGTTCTAGGTTTTCAATATTTGTTTTTTCAAAAACAGTGTAATTCCTAGCTGTAAGAATAGGTTTTTGCTATAACATATATGTATATATATAATATACAGTATGTGAAATGTTAGATACCTGTAAACTTTTTTCTGCCTGTTTTTTCCTATAAAAGATCACAAGTTATATTCATGCTCTTGCTCTAACAAGGTAATGAAAGTGAGGGTGTCTGAAAACATGAGGACGCCAGCTGCTTTGTTCTGTTGGAGTTTCTTTAGTTATGCCCTGATAATCAGACAGCAGGGCCAGAGAGAGCAGACCACATTGTTATTCAGTTCAGACACTGATGTGTTTGGCTGCATCTCAGAAGAGTCAAATATAGCCTGATTTCTGTTTCCTTTCCTAGTTGCAGATTCAGGCGCTTCTCCTCTTTCTTTTGTGAACTACACAAATCTTTCATCTCAGCTTGCAGTTTGTGATCTAAAGCTCAAGCTATCAGGATTGAAATACAGTCACACTCATTCTTTCTGCCCACTCTTTCTTTCTGGGTCTGATTCTCTGTGCTTTATTCCCTGATACCAGTATCTGAAGGTAAGTATCAGGGAATCTTCCTCTTTGTTTTCTTTCTCTCTCTCTCTCTTTTTTTTTTTTTTTCCATTTATTAGTTGGAGGCTAATTACTGTACAATATTGCAGTGGTTTCTGCCATACATTGACATGAGTCAGCCATGGATTTACATGTATTCCCCATCCTGAACCCCC
This sequence comes from Dama dama, assembly GCF_033118175.1. Classification (NCBI taxonomy): domain Eukaryota; kingdom Metazoa; phylum Chordata; class Mammalia; order Artiodactyla; family Cervidae; genus Dama; species Dama dama. Next base: position 22,073,044 of record NC_083705.1, read on the forward strand.
TCCCACCTCCCTCCCCACCCCATCCCTCCAGGTCATCCCAGTGCACCAGCCCTGAGCACTTGTCTCATGCATGCAACCTGGACTGGCAATCTGTTTTACACTTGATAATATACATGTTTCAATGCTGTTGTCTCAGATCATCCCACCCTCGCCTTCTCCCATACCTCTTTGTTTTCTTTTATCATACACCTCCCAAGTAGCTCATTCGCTCCTTCCTTCATTTGCATCCAGATTCTTAACTTTGGCTAAACTAGTACACTAGTAACTGCAGTTGGCTTCCCATTTCCATTCTCTACTCCAGTCTTTTACCAAAAGGATTGTTCTAAAATATGAAATTAATCATCCACCTCTTGCTTTGTGTTCACTAGTTCCAGATTACCAACATGATCAAATTTGAGCTTCTCTGAATGACGCTTCAGATGTTTTATAGTATAGGCTCTCTCTTTTCTTTTAACTTTATTATCCTCACTTTTCTTACCCAATTCTTCTTTACTCTCTATGCACATGTAATGTGAAATTTACTGACTTCCTAAAAATGCCATCTTGGGATATTTCTTCATGCTTTTATGCGCTCTTCCTTGCAGAGAATACTTCCCACCTTATCTAATTGGTCAAATGCTAGTCATTCTTCAAGACCCTGTTAGATGTTGCATATTTGGGGAAGACTTTTCTTAATTTCTTCTCTCCTCAACCTCTCCTTCTCTGCCATGGCCTATGGAGTGGTGCTGTCCAGTATGGTAGCTCCTAGCCACATATGGCTATTCAAATATAAATTAATTACAATTAGTAAAATAAAATATTCAGTTCCTTAATTGCACTAACATATTCAAATGTTCTTTAGACATACATGGCTAGGGATTTCTGTATTGGGCAGCACTTGTCAATTACAGAAAGTTCTATTAGACAGAAAGAAGTTCTGTTAGACAGCTCTGTATAGGGTTAATCATACCTTACTCTATATTACCTCTTCCTTTGATATTTCCATTGTTGCACTTACCATATTGTTTATTTATTTACATACCTGTTTCCCTATTAGAGAGTGAATGTTTAGAGGGCAAAGATATATCCTCTCTAGTTCTGTATATTTGCTTTTGAGCTGTGTTAACATATTGTAGGTATTCAACAAAATTTTGAGTTGAGTTGATTCAGTGAATTTTAGAAGGCAGAATTGCCTCTAGTTGAAGACTTCTAATGGTGAGACAGTGACATAGCAGCATACTGCATATATATATTTGTAAATAATATTTATTATATATACTATTTGTATTTATGTTTATTAGTTTAGGTAAATGAATTTAAACCAATTTAAACTTACTTCTAGTTAATGAACATCTATATATGTTTACCCTGGAGATAACAGTAGCTAACGTTTTGCCATGTTTGCTTCCTCTCTCTTTGTCTTTTTTTCTCTATAGATGTATGTACACACACAGAAATTTCTTGCTGATCCTAAATTCTTCAGTTGTATTACAAAGAATAAGATATACTGTGTATAACTATCATGTCATTCACATGTAAGAAAATTAGCATTAATATTGAGATTTCTTCAATTGTTCCCCAAATACCATCTATAGTTATGTTTTTGATTCAGAATCCAATCAAGAATCATGCATTGCTTTTTTTTTAATATCACTTCAGTCTATTTTAATCTGGAAAGTATCCCTGTCTTTTTTGATTATGTTTCATGACGGATTTTTTCAAAGAGTTAAGCCAGTGATCTTACAGAATGTATCATGTTCTCAATGTGTGTGATTGCTTCCTCATGATTAAATTTAGGTCACATTTTGACATAAAGCCTACATAAATAATTATGCATACTATTCATTACATTATATTAAGAGGCCCATAATTTCAAACAGTCCTGTTGATAGTGATTCTGAGTTTGATATCTTAAGGTGGTGACTAACATGCCTTTCTATTACTCTTCTTTTTTTTTTTTTAATTTTGACTGTGCCAGGTCTTAGTTGTGGCATGTGGGATCTAGTTCCTTGACCAGGGATCGAATGTGGGTCCTCTGCATTGGAAGTGCAGAGTCTTAGCCACTTGCCTACCAGGGAAGTCCCTCTATTACTCTTTTATAATTAAAGATATGGGGTGCTTCCTCAAGATAGCTGAGTACAAAGACGCTGAACTCACCTCCTCCTAGTGGCATACGAAAATTAGAAGTACTAACAGAGCGAATATATAAGAGGATGACCTGAACATTAGCAGAAAAGATATAAAGTAAAGATATAAAGAAGGAGGGGTGGAAATGTGATATAGGCAGGATCTACAATCCTAGGTCAATGACCCACAAGCAGGAAAGATACTGTAATTGCAGAGACCGTCCCCAAGGAGTGAGGGGTCCAAGCCCCACCCTGGGCTCCTCAGCCCAGAGTCCTGCACAAGCTAGGTGAGTCACCAGAAAGTCTGGCTTTGAAAACTAGCAGGGATTATATTCAGGAGAGCCAGAGCACTCCAGGAAAGAGAGGCTCTACTTTTAACGGGTGCAGGGAAAATCTAACAGTCTCCAAGTCCCAGTGCAGAGGCAGTTGTTTGAAGGGAGCTGCGTTAGACCCACTTGAACGATCTTGAAGAGCCTCTCAAGACTGAACTAGGTAGAGATAGAAAATATGAACAGACCAATTACTAGTAATGGAATTGAACTAGTAATTAAAAACAACAACAACAAAACACTTCCCAACAAACAAAAGCCCAGGACCAGGTGACTTTTCAGGTGAATTGTATAGAATATTTAAAGAGCAGTTGACACCTATCCTCAAAAATTTAAAGAGGAAGATATACTTCTAACTTATTTTATGAGGCCAGCATTGCCTTGATACCAAAACCAGACAAACGCACTACAGAAAAAGAAAATTATAGGCCAGTCTCAACTGATGATATTAAGCACAGCACAGCACAGCACATCACTGAAGAACATAGATGCAAAAATTCTCAGCAAAATATTAGCTATTTGAATTCAGCAATACATTAAAAGAATCATACATCACAATCAAGTGGGTATCCCAGTGCAACAAGGATGGTTAAATATTTGCAAATCAATCAATGTGATACACCACTGAAGATAAAACTCAGCAAATTGAAGAATAAAAGTCATATGGCCATCTCAACAGATGCAGAAAGAGCTTTTGACAAAGTTCAACATCCATTTATGATAAAAGCTTTCAACAGAGTGGGTATAGAGGGAACATACCTCAACATAATTAAGGCCATCTACCTGAACTGCCTCTTGAGAAACCTATATGCAGGTCAGGAAGCAACAGTTAGAACTGGACATGGAACAACAGACTGGTTCCAAATAGGAAAAGGAGTACGTCAAGGCTGTATATTGTCACCCTGCTTGTTTAACTTATATGCAAAGTACATCATGAGAAACACTGGGCTGGAAGAAGCACAAGTTGGAATCAAGATTGCCGGGAAAAGTATCAATAACCTCAGATATGCAGATGACACCACCCTTATGGCAGAAAGTGAAGAGGAAGTAAAAGGCCTCTTGATGAAAGTGAAAGAGGAGAGTGAAAAAGTTGGCTTAAAGCTCAACATTCAGAAAACTAAGATCATGGCATCTGGTCCCATCACTTCATGGCAAATAGATGGGGAAACAGTGGACACAGTGTCAGACTTTATTTTTTTGGGGCTCCAAAATCACTGCAGATAGTGATTGCAGCCATGGAATTAAAAGACGCTTACTCCTTGGAAGGAAAGTTATGACCAACCTAGATAGCATATTAAAAAGCAGAGACATTACTTTGCCAACAAAGGTCCGTCTAGTCAAGGCTATGGTTTTTCCAGTGGTCATGTATGGATGTGAGAGTTGGACTGTGAAGAAAGCTGAGTGCCGCAGAATTGATACTTTTGAACTGTGGTGTTGGAGAAGACTCTTGAGAGTCCCTTGGACTGCAAGGAGATCCAATCAGTCCTGGGTGTTTATTGGAAGGACTGATGCTGAAGCAGAAACTCCCAATACTTTGGCCACCTCATGCGAAGAGTTGACTCATTGGAAAAGACCCTGATGCTGGGAGGGGTTGGGGTCAGGAGGAGAAGGGGACAACAGAGCATAAGATGGCTGGATGGCATCACCAATTCGATGGACATGAGTTTGAGTAAACCCTGGGAGTTGGTGATGGACAGGGAGGCCTGGTGTGCTGCGATTCATGGGGTCGCAAAGAGTCAGACATGACTGAGCGACTTAACTGAACTGAACTGAACCATGGCAAACCCATAGCCAGCATCATCTTTAGTGGTAAAAAGCTAAAATCAGTTCTTTTAAAATCAGGAGCAAGACAAGGACTTGTTTATCTTATCACTTTTATTCAACATAGTTTTGGAAGTCTTAGCCAGAGCAATCAGACAAGAAAAAGAAATAATGGGAATCTGAATTGGAAAATAACAAGTAACACTGTCACTGTTTACAGATGACATGATACTGTATATAAAAAACCCTCAAGACACCACCAGAATCTACTGTAACTAATAAATGAATTCATTTAAGTTGAAGAATATGAAATTAATATATAGAAATATGCTGCATTTCTATACACTATAGACAGACTAACAAAAAGAGAAATTAAGAAAACAATCCCATTTACAGTTGCATAAAAAAAAAATAAAGAAGCCACCTGCAATGCAGGAGCCCCAGGTTCAATCCTTGGGTCAAGAAGATCCCCTGGAGAAGGGAATAGCAACCCACTCCAGTATTTTTGCATGGAGAATTCCATGGACAGAGGAGCCTGATAGGCTACAGTTCACAGGGTCGCAAAAAGTCAGATACAACTGAAGTGGCTAAGCATGCAAAAAAGAATAAAGTACTTAGAAATATTTCTAACTAAGGAGATAAAAGACCTGTACTCAGAAAACTATAAGACACTGGGTGAAAGAAATTGAAGATGACACTAACAGATGGAAAGATACACTGTGCTCGTGGATTAGAAAAATTAATACTATTAAAATGATCATTCTACTCAAGGCAATCTACAGATTCAGTACAATCCCTATTAAAATAACAATGACAATTTCTACAGAAGTATAACAAACAATTCCATAATTTGTATGGAAACACAAAAGATCCCAAATAGCCAAATCATTCTTGAGAAAAAAGAACAAATCTGGAGGCATCATGCTGCCTGTTTTCAAACTATTCTACGAAGTGAAAGTAATCAAAACAGTATGGTGCTGGCGCAAAACCAGACACAAATCAATGAAACAGAAAAGAGCCCAGAAGCAAGCCCACACTTACATGGTCAGTTAATCTACAACAGAGGAAGTAAGAATACACAGTGAAGAAAAGACAGTCTCTTTAATATTGTATTGGGAAAACTGCATACCCACATGCAAAAGCATGAAACTGGACCAGTTTCTCACACTATGTGTGTGTTTAGTCACTCAGTCGTGTCCGACTCTTTGTGACCCCATGGACTGTAGCCCACCAGGTTCCTCTGTCCATGGAATTCTCCAGGCAAGGATACTGGAGTGGGTTGCCATTCCCTTCTCCAGGGGGTCTTCCCAATATGGGGATCAAACCTGGGTCTCCTGCATTGTAGGCAGATTCTTTACCATCTGAGACACTAGGGAAGCCCCAAACAAAAGGTAATGTTTAAAAACAGAGACAATCTGCAAAAAATACCAGAGTTGGTTCTTTCAGTGTACGAATAGCAGAGACAAAGTTTGGGGGTGGGGTGGGGCAGGGAGGAAGATTGGCAAGAAAAAAAGATTTTGTGAGATTAAAGGTGGGGGAGGAAGAAATCAGGAGTAAAACAGAGAACTACAGATACAGTCAGAACTTTTTAAAAACCTTAAGTGAATATAAGTATTATGAACCTTGGACAAAATGGGCAGTTTCCTAAAAGTTGTAGCTTACTAAATCTGACTCAAGAAGAAATAGCAATTTTCATACTACATGCAAAAATAAACTCAAAATGAATCCAAGACTTTTTTTTTTTTTTCCAATCTAAGACCTAAATGTAAGACTTGAAATCATGAAACTCCTCAAAGAAAACATGGGCAGTACACTCTTTGATATAAGTCTTAGCAATATTTTTTGGCATCTGTCTCTTCACGCTAGGGAGATAAAGGCAAAATAAACAAATGGGACTGTATTAAACTAAACAGTTGTTATACAGCAGAGGATATGACGGAAGTGACTTAGCATGCAAAAAAGAGTAAAATACTTAGGAATAATTCTAACTGCTAAATGAAGAGGCAGCCTGCTGAATGGAAGAAGAGAGTTGCAACTATATGTTTATTAGACAATTGCTTACTGTACATAAAAAACTCATACAACTCAACATCATAAAAACAACCAACCAAGGGGGCAGAGGACCAGAATAAATATTTTTCTGAAGAAGACACAGTTGGCCAAGAAACATATGAAAAGATACTCAACATCACTAATCATCATGTAAATGCAAATCAAAACCACAATGGTATTGAACGGCTATCAGCAAAAGTGAAGTGAAGTCCCTCAGTCGTGTCCGACTCTTTGAGACCCCATGGACTGTAGCCCACCAGGCTTCTCCGTCCATGGGATTCTGCAGGCAAGAATACTAGAGTGGGTTGCCAGTTCCTTCTCCAGGGGATCTTCCTGACCCAGGGATCAAACCCAGGTCTCCCGCATTGCAGGCAGACGCTTTAGCCTCTGAACCACCAGGGAAGCCCATATAGTAAGTATTGGTGAGGACGTATACAAGGGGGAATTCTCATGCACTGTTTGGTGTATCCACTCTGTAAAACAGTATGGAAGTTTCTCAAAAAAATAAAAATAGAACTACTGTACAGTCCACCAATTTCAGTTCTAGGTATTTATATGAAGAAAAGAAAAACAGTAATTTGGGGAAATGAAGCCCAGTATTCATTGTATTAATAGCATTATATACAGTCCCCAAGATATGGAAGTAACCTAAGTGTCCATTGATAGATGAAGGGACAAAGAAGATATGGTTTTATATATATAAAATGGAAATTATTCAGCCATAAATACTTCTAAATCTTGCCATTTGCAATGATGTGGCTAGATCTAGAGGGTATCAAATAAGTGAAATAAGTCAGAGAAAGACAAACATTCTATGATCTCACTTGTATGTGGAATCTAAAAATCAAAACAAATAAGCAAACAATATGAGAATAGATTCATAGATATGGAGAACAAATGGGTGTTTGCCAGAGAGGAGTGGAATGATGGGTTGGGTGAAATAGATGAAGGGAATTAAGAGGTGCAAACTTTCCTAATGAGATGGATGAAACTGGAGCCCATTATACAGAGTGAAGTAAGCCAGAAAGATAAAGAACATTACAGCATACTAACACATATATATGGAATTTAGAAAGATGGTAATGATAACCCTATATGCAAAACAGAAAAAGAGACACAGAAGTACAGAACAGACTTTTGAACTCTGTGGGAGAAGGTGAGGGTGGGATGTTTCAAAAGAACAGCATGTATACTATCTATGGTGAAACAGATCACCAGCCCAGGTGGGATGCATGAGACAAGTGCTCGGGCCTGGTGCACTGGGAAGACCCAGAGGAATCGGGTGGAGAGGGAGGTGGGAGGGGGGATCGGGATGGGGAATACGTGTAAATCCATGGCTGATTCATATCAATGTATGACAAAACCCCCCAAAAAAAAAAAAAAAAGAGGTGCAAACTTCCAATTATAAAATAAATAGGCCAGAAGGTATAATATACAGCATAAGGAATGTGGTATATAATTTTGTCATAACTTTGTACAGGGATGGTTGTATACTAGAATTATTAGAATTATTGTGATCATTTCATAACAAATATAAATGTTGAATCACTATGTAGTTCACCTGAAACATAAAATTGTGCATGATTATATTTCAGTTAAAAAAGGTAAAAACTATACGGTCAAATCATGTTAATATCCTGTTCACCAACAATATTTTACCAAGTGTTTTGTTATCCATTCATGAACTGTCCCTGAATCATTATTACATAAATGGTTACAAAATAGTAATTTTCTAATTTTGTCTTTTCCTTTACATATATTTCCTCACGTATTTTTATAAAGAAGAGTTTTCTTTCCTTTTCACCTTTTTCAGCTTCTCTCTTCCTTTGTCTTCTCAAAGTATCATATGGACTCATGAATTTAAAAAAATCCACTATTCCGTGTGTTCTAATAAATTACCTACTTATCATTTTGACCCTTAAATTATCCTATATTTGTCTAGTGGGAGCCTTTTAACTGGTTGTCCTTTTATGTACCTTCATTTGTTTTTGAACACTTTCTTGCTTTCTGGGAGAACAAAGTATTCCAGATATGCCTTGTACTTTCTCTGTCCTTAAACCTGGGCTCAACTATTTCTACAAGGAACTCCTTTTAGTGGAAAATTGTATTTAGAAACCGAGATCTGATTGCAAGGCATGATAGCTTCTACTGAAATGTTACTGCTTCAGGTCCTTTCAAAGGACAGAGCTAGAAAATAATATTTTTTGAAAAGTCATCATTTTATCCAGATGTTCTCAGTTCACATCTAGTGTCACAGAGATTTTCCTTACCTTCCCTCATTTTGTATTTGTATCTCTCTCCAGAAGAGAGCCCTGCTTTCCAACAGCACCAGTGTACTTCCCGATAAGCTCTATTCTTCAACTGGTATTGGGTTTCCCAGGTGGTTCACTGGTAAAAAATCTGCTTGCCAGTACAGGAGATGCAGGAGACGTAGGTTCCATCCCTGGGTCAGGAAGATTCCCCTGGAGGAGGAAATGGCAACCTACTCCATTCTAGTATTCTTGCCTAGAAAATCCCATGGACAGAGGAGCCTGGCGGGCTAGAGTCCATGGGTTGCAAAGAGTTGGACATGACTGAGCGCACACACATGCTATCAACACGCTCTAGCAGGCTTACTAAGGAAACTTCAGAATTTCTTCGCAGTCTACTTTTTATTCTTAAAATGCATCTTACTAAGGCTGTATACTCAGAATACTGTGTTTGAGTTACTTGAATTCTTGCTTTTGATATATAGTTAGGGTTATTTGCTTCTGTTTTATTCTGTTTGAAGGTTTAGTTTTTCATCCTTTTTGAAGTGTCATTCTCGTTTCTATCCCATCTACCCCATTGTCAACCACCCTCTGGAAGATGAACATGAGGCTTTTAATATATGTCTGACTTCTGAGTCATGTAAACATTTTTTTGTAAAATTGAACTAAGAAAGAATGTTAATAAATGATGACTTAGTAGCCTTAATAAGGTCCTTTGCCATCTGTCTATTGTTAATGTTTCTGTAACAGCTTTCTTTTGCTTGGTTTTTAGTTTACCTGTCTTTTTCTATCCCTTTAACTTCAACTTGTGCGTGCTTATTTTGTAAGTGATATGTATACAGCTTGAGAAATTGATGTTCATCTAGGCAATTTTGTCCTTCCTTGTATTTTTGAATTTTTTCCTGCTAGCTTTTATTTTGTTTTGTTCTCCCCCTCCCTCACTGTTTTCTCTTTTGCTTTCTATTGATTGTTAGTTTTACTTGATTTTCTCTAATTATTTGGAAGTGATAGCATTCTATATCTCTTCTTTTAATTGTTTTTTCAAATTTTATTGATTTACTTTTGGCTGTGCTGGGTCTTCACCACTGTGAGGGCTTTTCTCTAACTGGGGCGAGCAGGGGCTAATCTTCAGTTGTGGCCCAGGAGCTCCTCACGCAGGCTTCAGTCGCTGTGGCTCCGGGGTGCTAGAGCTCAGGCTCAGAAGTTGCGGTGCACAGGTTTAGTTTACCATGGCATGTGGGACCTTCCTGGATCAGGGATCGAACTTGCATCTCCTGCATCGGCAGGCAGATTCTTTACCACTGAGCCAGCAGGGAAGCCCTTAATGGTCATTTGTAATGGACATTCTTGTCATCCTGTTAGTTTTGTAGTGAGTATTCAGTCAAATCAACCATACCACTTTTTTACATGAACCACCAAAACAGGTTTGTTGAATCCTCTACCTTCATATTTATATTTTTTTAACTCAAGCAAAGAAGACGATGTTTATTTTTTCAAATTTTATAACCTTAGTTTGAGTAGTCTTATTCATGCAGTGTAAACAAAGGTTGATGGAAATCTGAACTCACCACAGCCTTTCTTTTATAGTCTGCTAGCCCTCAGCGCCCCCCTTCCCCACCAGAATATAATTATGATTACTGTTCTGTCCATTATGTCTAGAAAAATAGATATGCATTAGCTTGCCCTTAACAGATAGATTAGTTGAGCGAATAAAGTAGAAATACTTAGTCTGGAGGAGAAGGTATGGGGTAATGGTTGGGATGGAGGGCAGGAGACATTATGGAACCATTCAGTCTGAAGGACTTGCAGTCCTTAATCTCTCTGAGATTCTATGCCAAGTAGATTGAATACATTGTCATACTCAATTTACAGTCAGGTTTAGGCACATAGGTTAAGTTTCATTTTTCATCTTTGACTTGTAGATGATCTTAACCTTATGTGATCATTTAACAGCACAACACTCTGAGTGGCCATTCACAGCCATCACTCTCTATGCCTCCCAAGTAATCCCAAATGTCCTGCTGTTTTCAGTTTCTGTTTGGGCAAATTAGAAAGCAGGCAAACCAGTTGTAGGGCTCTCATATTTTACCTTTTCTATAGCAAAGCAAACTGGGGGAAGCAAAGTATATATTTTCTCTGAATTTTGTTTCTGAATTTTCACTTGATTATAGAATTATCTTAGTTTGATTTAGATATTTATTGGGAGTGATACGCAAATTGGGACAAGGAAAATATAATTTTATAGCACCTGGAAATCTACATTAGTGCCTTGAATGCTTCTTATAATAAAAATCTCTTCTCTTTCTCTTAGGGCTGCTGCTCAGAGTAAATTAGGTCACTACACAGATGCAATAAAGGATTGTGAAAAAGCAATAGCGATTGATTCAAAGTACAGCAAGGCCTATGGGAGAATGGGGTAAGTTATGGAGAATGTTCAAAGTACTACCAAGTAGTATCAGATATGCTGTTCTTAATGGCTTGGTTTTGAATTTCCTGCTTCATATGCACCCTCTGGACTAATAAGATAAATGTAACATTGAGGGAGGAAATGACTGCGATTCTGTCTTGGGAGGGAGATGATTAGTGTATGATGAATGGGTGGTTGTTGTAGAAAATCATAACAACCTTACTGAGTAGGCCTACTTCATATTCAAGGTTGCAAATCTCAAGCACACAGTATTTTGGCAGCTAATCCTACTACACTTCTAAATTCACCTTACCCCTCTCTGAGTTGACTGTTTCACACATACTCTTTCCAAATTTCCACTGCATTTTCCATGGTCCTCCCAACCTTTTACTAAACTGATAAAATAGATGCATTTAGAAAAAAATTCATCTTCTTACTTGCAAATCCACCAGTTTACCCACATGTGTATTTGCACAGATAGCCTTTTTTTCCTATTCAAATGGAAGGGGTCTTATCTAAGACTAATGCATTCACTCATGCTTTAGATCTCATGCCTTTGGACCAAGCACTTTACATTTGTAATCTTCTCCTGTATCTTCTACAATACCAGTTTTCCCGTCTGTAACAGCGATAATGACTACATATGAAAAGATCATAAAAAATCATCTGTTAGAACCATCCTTTTACCCAGCTACATCATTCCTTTGTTCCTCTTTCTCTGCAGAGCCCCTCATAGTTGTCTGTACTTGCTGTCTGGTCTTCCTCATCTCTTATTCTTTCAGCTCACTCCAGTAGGACATTTATCTGTATCACTCTGTTGAGAACTCTGTTCAAGGTTACCAGTTTTCCGTATTTTTCCAAGGTCAGTATTTAGTTCTGTATTCTCATCCTACCCCATCTTTTAGTATGTGGCATGATTTTTTTTTTTTTTTTTTGCTGCACTGCACGGCTTGTGGGATCTTAGTTCCCCGACCAGGGATTGAACCTGGGCCAAGGCAGTGAAAATGTTTAGTCCTAACCACTGGTCAATCAGGGAATTCCCAGGATTAACTTCTCTTTGAAATTCTTCATTCTCTAGGCCTCTGGGACACCATGCTTCCTGGTTTTCCTTCTACTTCACTGGATGTTCTTTTTCAGTCGCTAATACTGGTTCTTCCTCCTCTGCCACCTCGAAATAATGATATGCCATGGGGCTCTTTCCTCTGCTGCTGCTCTCTCTCTGTCTGTATTTTCTCTCTGATTTCATCCTGTCCCATGTTTTAAAATTTCATCTGTTGCCAATACTCTGTATTAATGGATCCAAATCTGTACTCAGTATGCTTTGTGGGCATCTGCTGAATGGCGAAAATCTTAAGTCACCTGATGTACAAGATCTCAGTTGAGGTCAGATAAGGCAGTGCTCAGTCTTTTTTGTTTCAGCTCTCATGCTCTAAAATGAGTGTCCTTTTCACAGTCTGTTTAGTGCTATATTTTTTGCATGTTTGTGTTTTTATTTATAGTGGCTGCCCAGACATAGGCTGAAGTGTGGTCTAGCGTTTCTGTGTGCAAAGAGGCTGTAGTGTGCCCCAAGAAAATACCTGAGTTAGATAAGCCTTGTTCAGGCATGAGTTAGTACAACTGACTGTGAATCAATTAGATAAGGTTTCTTTGAACAGAAACACACATAAAAACAAGTTGTGTATTGATTGGTTGATGAAAATGTTGTGACCAGAGGCTCACAGGAACATAACATTACATTTCCCCTAGGAGCAATTGTTCAGTGTTTGCTAATTTAGTGTTTGCGGTATCCTTGTAGCGCATAATTACTATAGATAATGAAAATCAACTGTATATGTTTATGGATCTCTTAAGTTATACGTCTAAACTCCATACTCATATAATCAGCTCTTTTTCATCTCCACTTAGATTTTTAATAAGCATTTAAACTTAACATGTCCCAAACAGAACTCCTGTTCCCTTAAATCCTTCTTCTCTCAGTAAATATACTGTTATTCTACCTACCCAGAACTTAGTTCAAAACCCTTGGAATCATCCTTCATTCCTATTATACCTGACACATCTAACCTATCAGGACGTCTTACCAATTCTAGTTTCCACATATTTTTTGAATTCAAGCATTGATTGCTGTCTTGTTTACAACTCTAGTCCAAATTACCGTCTCTTATCTAGGCCACTGCAGTAGCCTCCTAACTCATTTCCCTGCCTTCACTCTACTCTCTCCACCCATGTCGATCCTCTGCAGAGAAGCCAGAGTGAGCTTTTTAAAGCATAAATCAAATTATGTCATTCTGTTGCAACCAGGATAAAATCCAGACTCCAAATTGTGGTCCCATAATACTCCCTGACATCATCTCTTCCCACACTTTGTTTTCGGTGCTCCCACCTCAGCCTTTGTCCTTTTCCTTAAGCATACTAAACTTGCATCATTCTCAGGGCCTTGGTGTTCTTTGTTGCTTCCATTTAAAATGTTTCTCCTCTAATTTGCTTATGACTGCTTTCTTCTCATTGTTTAGTGCCCCTATTCATTCTCTTTAATATTATGTTTTTTTATTTGCATGTTTATTGCTTGTCCTCCCCTGATAGAATAAAATTTTCTTAAACCCAAGAACTTTACCATTTTCACTGAGGAATCTAAAATAACGCCTGGTACATAGTACGATTCCAATAAGCATATATTGACTTAATTAATTGAGGATTGTGATAAAGTATCTTTCATGACTGGGAGAAAACTAATTAGGTTCAGAGATTTTCCTCTATGATGAGGCATTATATTTTATCTAGATCAGAAGTCTGTGAGGTAAGTGAGTAAAGAAAGATTTGGAGTAATTTGTTAAAAATAAACTTAGAAAAAATAAAACCCTCAATACTCTCTCCATATACACCATTAGTTTTTAGTTCTGAAATAATTTCCCAGTAAATAAATCCTAACTAGGTAGAGGAAAACATTAAATTTAGTAATTAACTCTTTGACTTGTGCCTGGGATAATGTGTGTTATTTGAGGCATAAGGATTGCCAGTTTTATCTATTAAAAAACTAACATGTCTTATTCAAGAGTAATTAGCTGACACATCACAGCTTACTTTTTTTACTTTTTATGGTAAAGTGATATTTACTGTGGTCCAGTGTCTCTGTTAAGAAGGAAGAAAGTGGGCCGTAGTGAAGGACAAATTTAGTTTGGAGTTCTTAAAGTAGTTTTAGCATCATGGAGTTACATGACCACAGAACTGTTAGTCAGCCCACATTTTTGTGGAGCTTAATCATTCATAAAGCAAATTAGTTCACACAGTAAGCTTAAAAGTGGAAGGGTGTGTAAGATTCATTTCTAATCATTTTTTTAAAAATTTATTTTTAATGGAAGGATGATTGCTTTACAGTGTTGTTGGTTTCTGCCGTAGATCAACATGAATCAGCCACAGGCATACATGTGACCACCCACCCACCCCGCTAGAATGGCACAGAGCCCCGGTCTGGGCTCCCTGAATCCCACAGCAGATTCCCACTGGCTCTCTGGTTTATGTATGGTAGTGTATGTGTTTCCATTCGTCCCACTGTCTATCCCCCGACCCCTGCCATATTCACAAGTCTGTTCTCTGTGTCTGTGTCTCCATTGCTCCTCTGCAAATAGGTTCATAAGTGCCATCTTTGTAGATTCCTTATATATGTGTGAATATGATATTTGTTTTTCTCTTTCTGACTTACATCACTCTGTATAATAATTTCTTTTTTAAAAAATAATTATTTTTATTGAAGTATAGTTGAGTCACACACGACTTAGCAACTAAACAACAATAGTTGATTTACAATGTTGTGTTTGTTTCAGGTGTATAGCAGTGATTCAGTTCAGTTCAGTTGCTCAGTCGTGTCCAACTCTTTGTGACCCCATGAATTGCAGCATGCCAGGCCTCCCTGTCCATCACCAACTCCCAGAGTTTACCCAAACTCATGTCCATTGAGTCAGTGATGCCATCTAACTACTCATCTTCTGTCGTCCCCTTCTCTTCCTGCCCTCAATCTTTCCCAACATCAGGGTCTTTTCAAATGAGGCAGCTCTTCGCATCAGGTGGTCAAAATATTGGAGTTTCAGCTTGAACATCAGTCCTTCCAATGAATATTCAGGACTGATTTCCTTTAGGATGGACTGGTTTGATCTCCTTGCATTCCAAGGGACTCTCAAGAGTCTTCTCCAACACCACAGTTCAGAAGTATCAATTCTGCGGCGCTCAGCTTTCTTTATAGTCCAACTCTCACATCCATACATGACTACTGGAAAAACCATAGCCTTGACTAGACGGACCTTTGTTGGCAAAGTGATGTCTCTGCTTTTTAATATGCTGTCTAGGTTGGTCATAACTTTCCTTCCAAGGAGTAAGCGTCTTTTAATTTCATGGCTGCAGTCACCATCTGCAGTGATTTTGGAGCCCCCCCCAAAAAGTCTGCCACTGTTTCCACTGTTTCCCCATCTATTTGCCATGAAGTGATGGGACCAGATGCCATGATCTTAGTTTTCTGAATGTTGAGCTTTAAGCCAACTTTTTCACTGTCCTCTTTCACTTTCATCAAGAGGCTTTTTACTTCCTCTTCACTTTCTGCCAGAAGGGTGGTGTCATCTGCATATCTGAGGTTATTGATATTTCTCCCGGGAATCTTGATTCCAGCTTGTGCTTCATCCAGCCCAGCGTTTCTCATGATGTACTCTGCATATAAGTTAAATAAGCAGGGTGACAATATACAGCCTTGACATACTCCTTTTCCTATTTGGAACCAGTCTGTTGTTCCATGTCCAGTTATATAGTTATATGTGATTCACTTATACATACATAAATATTTATTTTTTGTTGTTGCTTTATTTTGGTTTTTTGTTTTGGCCATGCTGCACAGCTTGCAGAATCTTAGTTCCCTGACCAGGGATTAAACCAAGGCCCTCAGCAGTGAAACCACAGGGCCACTAGGGAATTCTAATCATTAAGTTCTTGATTCATGTAGGACAACCGAGGTTGGCACCAAGCAGAATGGAGAGAATCCAGACTTACAGAATCTTGGAGTTAAAAAGAAGTGATACTCCTGTGAACCATACTATAGTTGATCCTTGAACAATGTGGATGTTAGGAATACTGACCCTCTGCGTTCAAGAATGTGCGTGTAACTTAGTCAACTGTTGTATCCACAGTTCCTCCACATCTATGGTTCCTCTGTGTCTGCAGATATAACCAACCTCAGATTGTACAGTACTATATAGTATTTACTGTTGGAAAAAATTGACGTATAAGTGGGTTTTTGCTATTCAAATCCATGCTGTTCAGGGGTCAACTGTACAATGAATAAATAAATTGTGATCTGGACTCAAACTGAATACCAAGATAGACTTTGATGACATTTGTGGTGTCCTAATGTTCTTCAGTCTTACAGCTTATACTCTCAAAATGTATTCTTTTCAGGCTGGCCCTCACTGCCATGAATAAATTTCAAGAAGCAGTTACAAGTTATCAGAAGGCATTAGATCTTGACCCTGAAAATGATTCCTATAAATCAAATCTGAAAATAGCAGAACAGAAGTTAAGAGAGGGATCTAGTCCTGTAAGTTACTAATGCCAAACAAGTGAAATATTTTATCATTCACAATTATCAAATTGTAGTGTTTAAGAGTAATTCTCAGATATAAATGTTTTACAGACAGGAACTGGACTGAGCTTTGACATGGCTAGCTTAATAAATAATCCAGCCTTCATTAGTATGGTGAGTATATTTCCTTTTCTGCTTTGCTGGCTCTATTTCCCATTAGAACTATATAGTTCCAAAGTGTTTAGAAACAAGAAAGAGAACTTTTGCGGTAGCAGTGGTGGTATGTTATCGCTGAAGTTTTTAACCTACTCATGCACTGTTTTGTGAAAAAGCCATGGGAGAGCTTCAGGAAGCCCATGGATTCCTTGGAGCTGTAGATGAAACTTTGCATACATATGGATATGTGCATTTTTCTAGGGAGAGAACCATATTTTTCATGAGATTGGCAAAGGGATCTGCAAATCTACAGAAAGCTAAAAACTACCCTCTTAGGTGAAAGTGACCCTAGGAAGGTATCTAGTATTTGAAGTCTGAGGATTTTGGCTATTGTGGTTTCCTAAGCTCTCTTGGCTTTATTTGTCTGATCAGTAGGAGGAAGTAAAGTGCTGCCAATATCCTTAGTTTATAGTGTTTGTAATCTCTTTATTGTGCAGTGTAATGTTAATACCATTTTTCCTAGTACCTCCTCTTTTTTACATTCCCACTCACTTTGTATAGCACACCAAATCTCTGTAAAATGTTAGTATATACATGATCTAGCTTCTCTCTGCTTGAAAAAGAAAAACTTTTTTAAAGATCCCTAAATATTAACTGCCTTTGATGAGAGGTACCATTTTTCAATTCTA
Source organism: Dama dama (assembly GCF_033118175.1). NCBI lineage: Eukaryota > Metazoa > Chordata > Mammalia > Artiodactyla > Cervidae > Dama > Dama dama. Next base: position 22,090,352 of record NC_083705.1, read on the forward strand.
GGCAGCAAGTTTAATGCAGAATCCTCAAGTACAACAGCTGTAAGTATACAGAAAGAGTATATTACATTTCTCCCTTCCACTTGTCAGGCTCCTAGTTTGAGCACATTAGCTCCAAAATGATACCTAATTGTCAGTCAATTGGCACTTAAAGTCACACTCATCTGGCCTACCCAGTGTGGGTATATCTACCTTTTTTCCTTGGCTGGTATGCTGCCTGTTAAAAATATATGCCAATTCATTGTTGCAGCACTGTGTACAATAGCTAGGACATGGAAGCAACCTAGATGTCCATTGACATATGAATGGATGAAGAAGTTGTGGTACACATATACAATGGAATATTAGTCAGACATAAAAAGGAATGCATTTGAGTCATTTCTAATGTTGTGGATGTACTTGGAGCGTGTTATACAGAGTGAAGTTACAAAAAGAAAAAAGCAAATGTTGCGTATTAACACATATATATGGAATCTAGAAAAATGGTACTGATGAACCTATTTGCAGGGTAGCAATAGAGGCAGACATAGAGGAGAGACTTGTGGACACAGTGGAAGAAGGAGAGTGGGACGAATGGAGGGAACAGCATGGGAACATATACATTACCATATGTAAATAGATAGCCAGTGGGAATTTGCAAACTCGGGTGCTCTGTGACAACCTGGAGGGATGGGATGGGGTGGGAGGTGGAGGGAGGTTCAAGAGGGAGGGGACATACGTATACCTATGGCTGGTTTCATGTTGATGTATGGCAGAAACCAACACAACATTGTAAAGCAATTACCCTCCAATTAAAAATATTTTAAAAAAAGAATATATGCCAATTTGACTTATCTCTTGCCTACTCTAGAATGTCAGGAATGATGACAAATGCTATTGGGGGGCCTGCTGCTGGTGTTGGGGGCCTAACTGACCTGTCTAGCCTCATCCAAGCGTAAGTTGTATTTAAAATAGAAATAGTTAAAAAAACAAAAAAGGTATTTTATGTTTTACAGTTTGAGTACTTTATGTTTTACCATTTGTCTCTAAGGTAAGGGGACCAAGGCTTTCTTTTTAAATTTTTATCTTTTACTGTTAGTTAGCAGTGACCTCATTAGTTATTAAATTTAGAAGTGGTTCATAAATTGAAATTTTCTGCCTGAAGGGCAGGTGTCCAGAAGATTGGATCCAAGAAAAACTTTTTAAGCAAATCAGATGACAAATATCTACTTAATGAGTTTTATGTACACATATGTATTTAAAAATCATATATTGCATAGGATATAGGATACTTTAATTCAGACTTTTGCAGTGCATGTCATTGCTAAAGGAACTCATTTTATTTTCTCATTATTTGAACACATTACTTCTACCTCCATCCAAGTTGCTTAGGCTACTGTGCTTTTTGAATCTGTGTGATGCTGTTACTGGAAATGTTGCATGAAGTGACAAATATCATTTTTTGTTTGTGATCACAACTGTGTAAACCCACTTGCAATATGGCATTTTTAGAGTGATCTTTAAGTGGCATGATTTTAGTGATACTGAACACTTGCAATTGGGAGGTTCACACTCAGTAGTTTGGATTAAATCTCTGCCTTTCGAAAACTCAGTTCTGTTACGTGACTTCATAAGCATTCCCAGATAGGTGTGACACCTGCCATATGAGAGACTGACTTGATTACAAGAACAAATACCTTGCATTATATTTGCACACATATAATAAAAAGCATATTCTTTTTAGCCCTTTGCGTATCTGTGGTAAAGCACTGGGTGGGGGAGGGGTGGATTTCACTCAATTCAGGAACTCACTTGTTAGCTTGGGTGTTTGATTTCTTATAAAGAACACTGCACTGTATTAATGGTATATGGGGGTGCTGGTACACTTGCAGATAAGTCATGAATCTAAAACTTGTTTTTATAGAAAACATTCCCTTTGGGTAATAGCCACATCATTTGCAGTTCTTTTTGTGTTGGTATTGTGTGGTTGGAAATTCCCTAATTCATACTACTTTGCTTCTTTACTACAGGGGACAGCAGTTTGCTCAGCAGATACAGCAACAGAATCCTGAACTCATAGAGCAACTTAGAAATCACATCCGGAGCAGGTCATTCAGCAGCAGCGCTGAAGAACACTCCTGACCTGACCGGGGCCCCTCACCCAGAATGCAGTTGGTGATGGCTCTCAAGTGTCTGCTGTAGATAGTGGCCAAAACAAAAACAAATCTAAAACATAATCTGTCTAGACAATAGGTGTGTCACAAACAGATAACATGACTATGTTATGTTGACTTGACCATAACATGATTCCTTTGTAAGCAGGTGATCAGTAGCCTTGTTAAGTGCCAGTTATAGCACTTAACTGGACACGGTTCCATTTTCACATCTTCATTGTATTTGTATACTAGACTTAATAGCAGAGTATATTTATTGAACAGTAGGGCTGTTTACTGGTGAGTTCTCTAGCACCAAAATCCCATAAGCAAACTTTTTGAAAGGGGAGATAACTAAGAGGAAAGGATTCTCATGCTGATTTAGGAGAAATATACTTGCCACTGAGTAGCGTCTTTGGAGAAGAAATTCGTTCCTGGGTTTAGCTTTGATAGTGCTATCAGTAGTGAAGATATGACAGGGGCCAGTACTGTCTTTAATGCTGCTTCTTTTGTTGGGTGACAAAATCTTAAGAGCTGGTAGAAAGCAGTATTCGGTGTTGTTTAGAAAAGGAAAAAATAGATGCTGTGAATGTATAGAAAGTGAATGCAGGGTGCTCAGGTTCTTTGCATAGTTCTTAACTAATCTTGCCTACAGTTTGGTATAGATAACATTAGCATGGCCACTTATGCTAAGTACATAATAAAATACATTTAGAAATCCTTAATAATATTGGTTAGGTCAGTTGTATAACTATTCAATTCCACTAGCACAGTTTATCTAGTGACCTTACCATGGAAACTTTCAAATATATCTACATTTAAATAAGCCAATAGCTTGGCCCTTAAGGATTTCCTAAGTGGCATTTAATTATGTGCCTGCAGACACTGATTTTTTAAACTTGTAATTATTTGATGGGTTACAAAAAGTATCTGTCATTAACACTTCTTGTTCATGTTCATCCTCTGCTATAATTTGGCTTGGCATGTCAACTTTTATGCTTCTTCTTAATTTGATGCAGCTTAAACATAACAGGGGACTTGAAATATTGTACTGAAATTAGAATACATATTAGTTAGTGAAGAGAAGTGGCATTAAGTATTGGAATGTCTTTAACTAGAGTGATGGATGAAACTGTTCTAATTCCAGTTGAAATTTCTTTGGTTTGTTAATTATACAATTGGTAAAGCTGGTGGACACATAATGAATTTCACAAATGTTGTGAAAGAAAACTAAAACAGTAATACAAAATTAAATCAGTAATACTGATGACTGATTTAATTTTGTATTACTATAACTCTTCATCTCAAAAGGCTAATTACTTGGTATCTTAAAATTTAAAAACCTACTTTCCCTTCTTTCCCTTTGTTGGATTAGAACAGTTCAATAATTTTATTATAAGAATCAGCTTGGAATTCATTAAAAAATCCAGATTCAGGGGCATACTTTTCAACTTTATCAGGTCCTATAATGAGGTCTGGGAATCACCATTCCACACAGCACACCAAGTGATTCTGATCTAGGTCCCAAGGGCTCTAATTTGAAAGCAACACTAGGTTAGAGATGTCTCCTCTTTTAGGTCAGCAAATATCTAAAATGCCTGGGCTCAGGATACAAGGAAGAGCTACATGAACCTACAGTTCTTTTCCAGGGAAAATTAGGACTTCAGCCTTCTGAATTGTCTCCTATATTGCACTTAAATGAACTTGGGTGGTGATCTAGTGGTTAAGACACCATACTTGCAATGCAGAGGATGCTGGTTCAATCCCTAGTCAGGGAACTAAGATTCTGCCAGCCTATGGTGTGGACAAAAAAAAAAAAAAGTCAATTCTTGCTGGTGTTGCATAAGAAAAGGTTCCTAGCATAATTATCTTGAATGCATTACAGATGCTTTCAAATTGATAAAACTGGTAAGCCTCTGAGTAGGAAAATAAAGAGAACATGAATCAACAGTAAGAGAAGTGAAAGAAGGGATATCACTGCAGATCATGTAGACAATTAGATAATTAGAAAATACTATGATCAACTGTAGGTCTATATCCATGAAACAGGCAAATTCTTTAAAGATACAAACTACCATAACTCACTGGAGAAATAAGGTACCTCTGGAAAACCACAGGCCCAGACAATTTCAATGGTGAATTCTACCAAACACTTAATACTAAATCTACACAATCTCTTCCAGGAGAAGAGGAAACACTTCCCAACTTCATTTTATTTTGCCAACTTTGATACAAAATCAGACATTATAAGCAAAAATACTTACAATGTCTTTACTAATATCTGTAGGTAAAGTAGCCATTCTTTTTACATGAAGGAATGTGAATTGGTTGTATTTCTTCCATTTCATTTTTCTAGTTTGTTTCTTTTCTAATGTATCTCCCATAACACATCTAGGTAATGTATCCACTTACCTGGATTTCCATTCTATTCAAGCCACTTTTGCTTTTTAAGTACTTTCATCACTTGGAAATTACTTCATTGCATGCTATTTCAAGAAGGTTTTGTGTAGCTGTATTGTGTTAGCTACTCTTAAAATTATAAAGAATGCTCCAAAAGTTATTTTGCTTGTCTGAAACAAGAGGGCATTAAAGTAAATCTTTATATACACTCTACTTAGGAATGATTGATTTCCATTAACCACTTTTCTTTATAGTAGCTGTAATTGTTATGATGCTATGTAAAATTTTTTATTGTTGTTCAGTCACTAAGTCGTGTCTGATTCTTTGTGAACCCATGGACTGTAACACGCCAGGTTCCTCTGTCCTTCACTATCTCTTGGAGTTTGCTCAACTTCATGTCCATTGAGTTGGTGATGCTATCTAACCATCTCATCCTTTGCTGCCCCCTTCGCCTTTTGCCTTCAATCTTTTCCAGCATCAGGGTCCTTTCCATTGTAAATGTAAAATTTACAATGTCCTTTGTATGCAAATAACATTTCTACTTAATGTACCAAATTGTTTATCTAATTTTTATAATATGGTTTAAACAGATCCTAAGATGACATTATGTAACCTTTACTTAAGGAAGGAACAATATGTGTCTAGGTTATTGCTTATAAAAAAGGGAGTCTTTGTAACTAAGTCAAATTATATAGCAGAATCCCAAATGACCATCATATGTTACTTTTAAAATTTGAATGGAATGAAACAGAAGGTTCAGTCATGAGAAGACACCTTGAAAGCTACTGAAGTATCCAGTGCAGGGGCTATAAAGTCTTATTTCATCATTTAATCAATTGTACTCATTTTGGAGAAAAGACTGTCTCTGGACAAAGACAATTTTACACTGCTTGCACTTTATTTTGCACGGACGTTTCATTAATTACCTCTTCAATTTAAGGGCAAATCTCATTCTGAATACAGCTTTCATTTTGGACCAAACAATTTGTCATGGCAATAAATAATTATGCATTTAAGAAAAACCAATTTTTGTATTTGACTTAATGCATTTACATTTAAGCAGTTATATACACATGCTTGAATTTCAACTTAAGTTTTTATTTAACGGTATTGGTTTTTGTTTTGTTTCAAAATATTGAAACTTTTATTACATCCATGTTGCAAAGTTGTTTATAGTCTTAATTTCCTCACTGTTTTGTATATGACATAAGTAAATTAATGTGATTACATGCAGAAACAGTTTTGTAATAATAATACATGATGTAGAGTTCAAAATCAAGTATCAGAAGCTGGAAATCCTTTAAGTATGCCTTTAAAAAAAAGTGGTTTATTTTTCAATGGGAAAAAAACAGGACTTTCTTGGCTTAGAATTAGAAAATGATCTGGCTTCTTAGCTTAGAGTTATCAGAGTAATTGACAGTTTAAGAAATAAATTCTGATCTGCTTTTAGTAGCTGCAAGTTAGATGTATGTGTATGCACACAAAAATACAGATGCCAATATGATAATTTTGAAAACAACTAGAAAAATTCATAGTGTGTTAGCAAATACAAGATTATATAAGGACCACCCCAGTTGTTTTAAACTTTTTTTGTTGACTGAGGAAAAAAGCCTGGGGTTAACAAAAATACTTCTAAAGAAAGTATGATGAGAATTCTAAAGTTTTAAGAAACAACTGTATCTTCTAGATTGAAGTCAGCAAACTATGGCCTGCAGGTCAGATCTGACCAGCTGCTTGTTTTTGTAAATGCTGTGGTACAATTTTTGCCTAAAGTGAAAGTCGCTCAGTTGTTTCCGACCCTTTGCGACCCCATGGGCCTGCCAGGCCCCTCTGTCCATTGAGTTCTCCAGGAAAGAATACGGGAGTGGGTAGCCATTCCCTTCTCCAGGGGATCTTCCTGACCCAGGGATTGAACCTGGGTCTCCTGCACTGCAGGCAGATTCTTTACTGTCTGAGTCACTAGAGCCTACTGGCTGCTTTTGTATTATAACCGCAGAGTAATTTCAACAGAAACCTCATGGCCTGCAAGGTCTAAAATATGAAGTATCTGGTCCTCTACATGAAAAGTTTACTGACCGTTGTTCAAGATACTTGCTAGGGACACATGGCCTCAAATACAGAGCTTTTGGAGAACAAAGTCCAGTGGTCATTTAAAGTGAAACAAAATCACATGTGTGTAGAAAATATACAAATGTTCATTTGGAATATAACTCACAAGATAAAATCAGTAGATGGTTCTTTTCAAAACAAATATTTAATATTTTAACTTTTATAGAAAGAAATTTAAATAACATACTTATTTTTACTGTTGATCATTTTACAAAGGTGGCAAAAATGCAGAAAATTCTGGGCAACTCAATGAAAAGTGTAACATTGGACATTTTCTTCAACTTTCCACTTTAATGGCCGAAGATACCACACAGACTTGTGCGATGTCATCATATTCGTATGTTCTCTTTAAGAATGTGTCTGTTAGTCTTAAGCCAGAGACGCTCTATTGAGAGAAAAATATAGACCCAAGTTTTCATTCATTGGTAATGACCAGAGAAAGAATGGATATAATAAATGACTATGGGTTAATAGCCCCTAAATACTGAAATTACTGAAAAGACAGCATACTTGCAGTCCTTGTACTGAAGACAGTAGTGTGAGGGCAAGGCAGAGAGAGGAACTTGGATGCAGCTTTCCAAGTTGTCTTCCTGAAATGCCACACCAGTGGATAGAATTGGTATTGCACATTTCCAAAACTAGATCCATTGTTCTTTCACTGCTGGAGGAATCAGAAAAATAGGAATAAATCTTGTTCCTTTCACAAAGGGATACTGCAATATTTCTAAATCACATTTCGAAAACAAGATCCATCGTTCTTTCATTGCTGGAGGAATCAGAAAAACAGGAATAAATCTTGTTCTCTTTACAAAGCGATACTGCAGTGTTTCTAAAGCACTGTTGCCAGTGAATTTCTTTTCATGGTATCCAGCTGCAAACCAGGAACAGAAATGAAAATCCATCACATCGTTTTTATTTCTCTTAAGACAGAATCAGGAAAATGAAAGATGGTTTTGTTCTGGAGTTTACAGTAGCATTAAGACTAATCTGCCTGTCTGGATGCAGGCCTTCTGGTTCTGTTACTGAACACTGGCTCCCTGATGCTCATCTGTTAAAAATAGTTTGGCCTTCTCTGGGAGACTTCCAGACATCTGTGTCTAATTTTGTTGCTGTGTATCCTTCCAATTTCTGTTAGATGCTCTGTAGGAAAGAGAATGAAAAACTGAGGCTGGTCTATTTAATCTATGTTCCTTTACCACGCAGTGTTTGCTCAGTCACTTCAGCTGCGTCCGACTCTTTGTGACCCTATAGACTGTAGCTCGCCAAGCTTCTCTGTCCATGGGATTCTCCAGGCAAAAATACTGGAGTGGGTTGCTGTGCCCTCCTCCAGGAGATCTTCCTGACATAGGGATCAAACCCGTGTCTCCTGCACTGCAGGAAGATTCTTTGCCCACTGAGTCACCTGGGAAGCCCTTACCACGCAGATAACAGCAAATGACTGGCAAGATTTACAAGTAAAACTATTCAGGTATTCACTTGACATGAAAAAGACTGCTTCTCCTTATAATTGATACCACCAGTTCAATTAAACTTATTAAGTTAAAAAAACACTTTTAGTGAAAGTATGTGCATTGTTTTTAAAACAAAACAAAACCAAAAGTTTCATAATGAAAAATGGTCTGCTACTCTACCACCATGCTTGACTTGCTTTCAACTCTTTAAGCTCTTTTTCTCTCCTTAGCTGGCTCCACATTTAAAATACTCATTTAAAATTTAAATTTTAAACTTGAATTTTAGATGTATTGATTTAATGATATTTAGCTTTTATGTGTCTCTGTCTCCCCTCTAAAATTTGAAATGTTCACTGTGTGCCCCAGACCAGTTTAGGTGCAATGCATGAATTTCCTCATTACATTTCACAAAAATCCAGTAAGAGTCGACTGCATGTATGTGTCTGTGTGTATTGTGGGTTAAGGGTAATCCCACTTTTATAGATGAAGAAACTGAAGATCTAAGAAGTAAGTGCTTTTGAGAAAACTTATTTGAATTACCAAAAGGTAAAGTTAATACTCAAACTGTTATTTTTTTATTTATTATAGCACTTTGTCATTTGGTCAATAACTGATTTTTTATAACTCAAGAAACACACAACAAATAATCCAAGAGCACACCCATAAAGGGTACATGTAGCACACGGTCTTTATCCTGTGTGTGTTGTTTACTGAGCTCCTATGATGTGGCAGGCACTGCACTTATAATGCTGGTAAGACATGATCTCTTCTCTTAAATTATTTGCAATTCAATACAGAAGAGACTAGTGATTAATTATAGGAATATATCAGTATCACAAAAAAACTATATTACAATTTGCTATGATTATGTGTGAGAAGGTCTAGGAAGCTTCACAGGGTAAGTAGGTATTTTGTAATTTTGAAGGATAAATACTTCTTATCTTCCTAATACCATAAAGTTGTAAGGGATATAGAATTGTACATTCAGGCTATGATGATTTGGATTCATTACTGTGATATTATCAAAATGCTCCAATGGCAACTCATTCTAGTATTCTTGCCTGGAGAATCCCATGGACAGAAGAGCCTGGCGGGCTAAGGTCCATAGGGCTGAAAAAGAGTTGGATACAACTGAAATGACTTAGCATAAATGTACCAAAAATAGTACTACAAGGAGTAGCGAAGTGATAGGACTGGGATTTAATCCTAATTTTTCTGGCCTCAAACCCTGTGCTCTTTACCTCTCAACAGCCAGATTATACTCTTTATCAAAGTCCTGTTTTCCAGTCTGTGGCTATCCCTTATATTAAATTCATAACTACTTTTTAGTTTCTTAATACTAAAGATACAGCTCAGGTATAAATATGGCTCAGAAAAATCTACCTTATTACAGTAAATCTATAATGCATTATTCGATAAGAACCTACTAGTTCATGTTTAGTAATCTGAAGTGTGAAAGGAGTGTAAATAATGAAACGAACACGGACCTTGAAGTCAAATACACTGGTTTCAAATTCTGATCCCATCTTTTCTAGCTCTCTGAGACTGAATAAGCCACAAGCTCTGGGTTAGCTTGCTCTTGCAAAGAATGTGAATAATTAACACCTACCTCACAGGTATGGAAATAAAATATTAAAAAATGCCTAATACAGTAGGACCTCTAAAATATGTAATATTAGCTACCAGATGAAGAACTTTACAGTATTCAATGGCAACATCAGAGATGACTATATGGCAAGAGGGAACTTACAAGAAGATAGCATATTTAAAAGCTTTAAGAAGTCTCTCTTAGGTAAAAAAGAAAGGATATTCATCCACAAATATTGGCATTACCTGCAGTTTGTTATTTTACAAGTAATATGAAAAGGTTCTTCTAGGTTTACAGTGTCTGGGATTGCTTCCAAAGACAACCTAACATCTCCATAACCTGGAGCCTATGAGAAAAAGAAATACAGTTAACATATATCTATTATAAAAATCTTTCCATTTTAAGAGAGTACTACAGTCCTACTATTATCCATTCTAACTTCTTTTGCTGCTACTATTTATAAAATAGCACTAGAGGCCCTGACTGTTTTTGTTATAATTACTCCATGTTTAGTAAAGTTGAAATGAGTCTCACAGGCAAATAGGAAACCAATTTCAGGGGGTCTGATCTTAAGGGGAAGCTTCCAAAGATACTGTAGCTTATAGAAACATAACTCTGCATAGATAAGGTTATTACCTAAACAGGTAGAGGAAGACACTGAAATAACTGAAGAAGCAAATCACGTCTGTTTCACAAGATACACTGATATGGACAGACAGTAGAATCAAAATGCCATGGCAGGATGATAGCTAATGGCTATGTTTTAAACTAGGCCCAGTGGTAATCTCTCTCTCTTTTTTCAATTTTTACCTCAAATAAAGTAAATTTTACCTCAAAGTAAAAGTGAATTTTAGAACGTATCTCAGCAGGTAATATTCAGTATAAATAGAGGATTCTATAGTATATTTTCACTAGCACAAGAAAAAGAAGGCTGGTCGCTCGCTATCCATACTCTCAGAGTAGAAATTAGATAAAATATCCAACCAGCGTTTATAAAATAATTTGAGTGGGACTCACATGAGTTTCAGATGACTGACATTTTAAAGATCTTTAAAGAAGGAATGAACTGAGTAGGTAAATGCAGTATAAATCTAAGAGTTCCAAGACATTGCAAAAAGAAAGAGATAACTCTAATATAGTGGAAGTCAGATAACAATGAGCATGAATTACTATAGAAGGAAACAACTGATATGCAGTTATTTTAATTTGTTTGGTAAAGTAAAAAAGTTCTTTACAAGGTAGAAAATCATGTATGATGGATAAATTAACATCTGAACACTTCCCATTCATATCAATACCAATTTTCTACCTAGGTATCAGTGAAATTATTTGTCTTTCATTCTCTGGTAATATTAATGCCTTTTATAGTGCTCTGATTTTTAGTGACAGACCTAGAGAAATTTAACTTGTTCTAACTATCTGACCCCCAATACACCAAAACCCCCATCAATGCATTTTCTAGACTCACCATTCTTTGAAGCTGGCTGGTCTGTAATCTTCCCCTTTCACCTAGATTTGTTTTCCATACTATATCCAATTTTCCAATTACCGTTACTCCCTTAATGATGCCTGCTTTTTCTGCAAACTCCTTCTTGGGTTTTAGGCAGTATAAGTACTGGCGTGTATCCATTGGCTGCAAATATGCTCTTGACCCAAATGTAGTTACACTGAGGGGTGAAGACAGAGATGGAAAAAATTCTCTCGAATCTTTTAAAAGAAAAACCATAGCTGTGATTGTTCCTTTGGATAGGACCTGAATGATCTACCATCCAAAGATCTAGAATACAACAGGTCAGTGGTTTCGATACAAATGAAAAGAACTTGAACTGAAAGGACTTACTTTCCTTTAACTTTTTTCAGTTGATTTGGAAAATCTTCAGATTCTTTATAATAGAATGCAATATATTACCTAAAGTATTGGACATACATCAACTAACTGAAAAAATGCAAGAGAATTCAGAACCTTAAGTATCCTGTCCCTTTTCTCTAAAATTATGAAAGAAAATAAACATACCATTCTAAACTAAGTAATCATTTTCAAAATGAATAAAAGGATCAGGCCAAGAGGGGAAAATTATTGTTTTCCTCTGTGGGGGTATGAGAGGCTACAAACTTTACTGTATTCTAACATAATAAAAGTAAAATTTCCATTCTTGATTAATAAAATCAGGTATTCCTCCAGCTATTACCTTCTTATCTATATTAATGTCAATCTGACATTTATTTATTCTTCTTTTACTAAATTACTCATAGATGTCTATTTCATTTTTCTAAAAAATTAAATCATCTATTTCTATGCTCGCTCCTTTTGATGTTGAGAGAATACATTGTCTTGAAACTCATTGTTCACTTTAACTTCTCCATCATTCCTTCCCATGCCTCAGTTTTATCATTTGCAGGATAAAGGATGAAATGTTCCATATTTATCTCACTGAATTATTATGAAAATTGAAAGAATAAGTGCTCCAGGTACAAATGGTGAAGATCTTATTTTTATGTGAAGGGAGAGCTTGACGGACCATGAGAGACTTTAAGGGCAGTGAAATTATTTTATAAGGTAAAGTCATGATGGCTATGTCATTACATTTGTCAAAACTCACAGAATGCACAACACAAAGAGTGAACATGAATGTAAACTGGATTTTAGTTAATAGTAAGTATCAATATTGATTCACTGATTGTAAAAAATGCACCAAGTTAAAATGTAAACAATATGGGACCCTGTAAGTGGGGAGCACATGTAAGAATGCTGCACTTTCTGATAAATTTTTCTGTAAATTTAAAAATTCTCTTATAAAGTCTATTAATTAAAAAAATCATAAATCACCCAAGAGTAACAATGATAGAAAAGTTCATGTCTTTTAAAATAAAAATAAACAGTTCACAATTCATATTTACCATTCTCCAGCTTGGTTGACTGAATTTAATTCTGCTACATTGTACATTATAGATGGCTCCAGTGAAACCTTCTCCATAAACATGGGTGAGGTTGTAATATTCTGAATCTGGGCTTCAAGAAATACTTCATCAGTCTGAAAAAAAAATCCACCAAAGGATGATGGTGTTTAAAGTATTTACCTCAACAACAATATCTGATTTATATGAAGAAAAAACATTAACCATAAATGTGATTAGTTCATGCCTGCAAATCAAAGTTATCATAATTAATGCAAGAAAAGAAATCTTTATCCTAACATAATTAACAGGGGCAAAGTGAAGTGTTAGTCAACTGATAAGTTATCAAACAATGGATGGGGGATAACTATAATATTTTTGTACTGACATCCAAAAATGTTTAACTGGAATTTCATTCACATATATCCTAAATTTTCTGGTAAGTCATTAAAATGTGAAAATGCAATCTAGGATAATGAATATACCTGTGCACTTAGCATTTCAGAAATGTGTTAAGATAATTAGGTCTTTGTTATAATATTACAGCATAATTTAATTTTCATATTATTTCAAATTAGATAGTATAGTGAATAATCTATTTTATAATCTTATAGGATTTAACTTTATAAAGCAATTATTATAGTGTTCGTTAGTGATTTCCCAGTTCATTAAGTGTATATTTAGGGCAAAAAAAAAAAGTGAATTATACTTGAAATCTTTGAGTTTTTAAATCAAAGAAAAGGTACTTTGTAGTCTTACTGACAGATACAGCAGTATTTCAATCATGGGGTAATTTACATACGTACTTTTACATAATTTTTAAAATTCCCTAATTATGCTAAACATTCTTCCTTTTATGCTATTGTGTTATTTTGGGGGGTATATAAATAGGATAACAGACAACTTGCCTCTTTTTTGATACAAATTTACATATAAAATGGTATACTAAGGATATTCTAGAATTACTTTATTCAAAAGTTTCATAGTAATATATATATGCAGAAATAAAACAAAATAAACTATGACCAAAAAATGTTGGCACTTAGCTTTTTTAACACTAAATCTAGAAAAATGGAAATTATTTGCAAAAATATAATGATGGAGTTATAATTTAATATATTATTATCTAAAACAAAACAGATTCTTTTGTCCTGGGTACATGTGTCCTAATAAAATAGAAATACAATGATTTATCAGTTTAAAAGAAGGTACACATTCAAAGGCCTTTTGTAATTTTTTTCTCAAAAAAACAAAAAGTAAATATATCCCATCAATCCATTGCTTAAAAAAAAAATAACCATAGACCCACATTTCAAATTTAAAAATTCAATTTCTGCTTAAGTTTAGAAGAGCTTAGATAAAATGAAAGGAAAAACAAGCAGCATAATGGAAAATTAAGTTAGTTTGAACAGTTAGTATAGAGTTACTTGACATATAAAAATTTAAGAATTCAGTGCTAAGGCAGTTTTTATTGTGTATATGATATGTTATAAGCAAATGTTGCTTATATTAAACAGAAATTTGAAAATATGATTTTAACCAACTTGGGAAAATTTAATTTTCTTCAGTTTGCTGTTAAAGGGCCATCTTCACCTGACCCAGAATTAAGACTAAAACCACTGTGCATTTGAAGATGAATTTCAACTACACAGTTCATTCAAAGACGTGAAGGATCACAGGATATTTTGTTAAGATGTTGATAATTTGAAGGCTATTTAAACAAGGCTAACAAGGCCTCTTAAAAAATATCTACAGAAAAACACACTAAAATAAGAATATAATTGTTTCAATATGACAATTTAATCTTTGATGAATATTTTCTCATATGATAAGACAATCAATATAAAAAGTACAAATTATATACATATTTTCAAAGTCATATAAGTATATTCAGAACTAACTTTGTTTTTCCACTATGTTTGTATGGAGAGATTAATTAAGCAAAGTCAAAAAGTGGTAAGTAAGGAAAGCATATAAATTTATAATAAAAAATCAAATTACCACAGAACTGAGGTCACTCTAATGGAAAAATAAAAAGAAAAATTAGAAAAATCAGATTAAATGTTAAAGGAAAAGAATAACTTTAAAATAAAATGCATTTCTGCATTTTTTAAATTTACTAAACAAGACAGCATTAGTAAAACAAGGACGTAAACAGAAAGCAACACAAAGAAATATGACAAATCATTTTTCTAAAAAGGTGAAACTGCTAAGGTTAAATGAATAGAGAAGAACACTGCAGGTGGGCACTTAAACAGGAGCAATATTCAAGGGCATATCCTGGGGGAGAGAGGCATATCCCATGCCTTTCTAATTCTTTAAATTCTTACCCACTTTGTAATTCTTCATAGATTACTTAGGATGGGTATACAAATATCTGCCACAGTCAGGACAGATACTGTATAGCTTCTTCTAAATTTATCTAATAATGGGATCTTACACTTAGGGAATGCTGAACTAGACCATCAAACAATTGAGAGTTAACAGTTTCATAGTTCGTCTTCTTTTCATATATATATATACATATAGCTAAAGTTACTTATTTCCCAAGGGCCATCTCAAATGTCAGCTCTTTCATCAAACATCAAGCTGGAAATCATTTTTCACCTGTGTTCCCAGAGTATAAGTACACTTCATGATCAGGGTGGGTGGGGGTGCATACACTGTGATATGAAGTCATATCAAGTGCTAAGTCACTTCAGTCATGTGACCCCATGGATCGTAGCCCACCAGGCTCCTCTGTCCCTGAGGTTTTCCAGGCGAGAATACTGGAATGGGTTGCCATTTCCTTCTCCAGGGGATCTTCCCCACCCAGGTGATTGAACCTGGGTCTCCTGCACTGCAGGCAGACTCTTTACCATCTGAGCCCCCAGGGAAGCACTGTTATGTCTCCTCCACTACATCTAAGTGCTATGAGGATAGGGAAGATGTTCAGTTTATATTTATTTCTCCTCCATACCTGGCACAGAGCACTGTACTCAGCAGGTGACCAAAGGTTTGAAGCCTAGCTTCTTATGTCATTTTTTTTCCTAGCAAAGCTTTCTTATTTTAGAAGACTACAACAAAGTTTCTCACAAAACTTGTTTTCCTTTTGGTGATGCACATAGTATTAAAATTTTTAGATGCAGCATAAAAAAACATGTTTGTGACAAATGTGGGGCTAACAATAGTTGTCACGTAAGGTCTATGGAATAGTGTAATAAACTATTGATACTAGTGTGCTTAACTAACTCCCAAATTTCCTAGTTGGGGTTAATAGAATCTGCTTTATGCTACAGGCAGGACAGAATTAGTTTACCTAGTAGGTAATACCAAATATATTAGAAAGATCCTAAATGCTATTTGCTCACTTCTCATTTTTAAAGAAATGTCACTTTCAAAAGTTCAGAATTTTATGAAAATTTTTTAGCTGAAGTTGGTTGGCAAAGTCTACATTAAAGATTATGTCTATATTTAATGTTAACTGAAGAAGCAAAATTGTTACTATAAGAACAGAATATTATATATAAATGGAAGAGAAATATACATGAAAGAGAAAACTGTTTAATGAAGAACCAATTACTTTTTGCTGTGGTAGAATTGTGGGTTTCTTCCTTTCTTCTTGGGGAGTATGTTACTTTTATGTTATTTATGGAATTATTAGCAATTTAAAAAAAAATTGCAATTCACCCATAATATTGGTGTGATAAAACTACTTGACAAGTACCCTCATGTACCACTATATTTCAACAAAGAAAACTTAAAAATAGTTTAGTATGTGCTTTCCTGGGAACCGATTACAGGAAAAAAAGACCCACCTACATATTTGTTTTTAATTTTCCAAACTACTTTTTCTAATATAATAGTTACCAGTCTCCCCTCATACTATGAATGAAATCTTTCCCAGCAAAATAATAAATTAAGACTATTTAAGTACAGAGCTATACTGTAATTAATCAATGATATATTGTTAATAACAAAGAAAGGTAGAACAAATATGTATTATCCCAATCCTCCTATCCCTCCCCACAAAGAAACATCAACTCTTTAAACATCTAATAATCTCCTTGATGAGACTGAATCCTCCCATCAAATACTGATATGTATACACTTCACTACATATTCAATGTTCCACTTGCAACTCTGCTTTGAATGCCTTCACTGCTCTGACACTACATTTCCAGCACCTATTACTTCTAGACTCTGAGGCAGTTCTCTTTCTTGACTATGAAGCTTTCTTAAGACTACTCCAAAATCTCATTCCCAGAGTTCCTGTATCACATCTTTTTGTACCAGTCTCTCTAGTCTCACTATACACTATACTAGTAACTTTTTTATTTTATGCACTTTTTTCTTTTCTCCTGATAGGTTTTTACTTCAAGGTTAGGTTCCTTATCTTAGATGTTTTAGTATGCCCAGCTGTAGCACAAACTTTATAGTGAATACAAACTCTGAGATGCTGATGGTAAAAATAATATTATCAAATTTGACATGTGACTACAAATTTCTTATCACCTGGTTTTGGAGTAACAGACATAATGTGCATTTCAAAATGCTGTATTTGAATATCTCTGAGTTTATCATTATGATCTGAAACACATGATTTTACAGGGGTAAGAGGCCCATTAGGAAATCTGTTTTTTCCGGAATTCTAGATACCAGAATAAAATAGAATTTTGTAAAAGAAATTCAAGCAATAAAAACTTTTCCTTATGACAAATGCTATTCTATATCTTTTGTTAGGACAGAAGATAATCTTCTATTCTAAAAGTTACTCCTTTCTATATTTTTGCCAAATTTGTTTCTCCTAAGGAGACGTTCAAATCATTCACTAAACTTAGCAATCTCACACTGACTTTTCAGGACAAAGAATTTAATGTATTGAGTTCTACTTAATATTTTTCTATATAAATATTAAATATTTTTCAAAGGTTTAGATTTAATACTTCGATTTTTATAATATCACAACCACATTTATAAATATTTAACAGTTTTGCTAATGTTTTTAGACAGGAACAACTATTAAATGGAAGCACAGGGTCGTCATTTAATGAAAGGAGGTAAAAGCCTCAAAGTTAATGAGAATAAAAATCAAGGCATATTGATTCCATGAAATTGAAAATAGCAGATTAAAAGAGATCTGCAGTGAAATTAATCACTTGTGATTTAAGTTTATGCTCATTTTTCACAAGTAATTTGTAGTCATATCAGCAATTTACTCTGATATGAAAAGAAGTATAATACATGAGAATTTTAGTCAGGTAAGACCTTAATGTTGAACATGAAATCCCATTAAGTGCTCAACACTTACCTCTGCATTGTAAAATTTGGTTTTCACATCCAATGGTTTGAGAACCTAGTTGAATAAAGCATACCAATCAAAGAAGATTATTATCATTTGACCATTTATTTTGCTTATTTGTTTTAAATCTTGGGTTTAAGCTTGTCAAAGGCATTTTCCAATTTTAATTGTAATAGACTTTTCAAATGGGTATGCAATATTCTTGTAAAAACAAAAACAAACAAAAACAATCCCAAAGGCATCTTTAAAAAAAGCTACCATAATTTCTTGACTGGGTGACAATTACATGAGTTATATGGATTTGTCCTTCACAGTATTTGCTAAACTGAACACATATATGTTTGTGTATTTTTCTCTATATCAAAATAAGCAATCAAACCTGTTATTTTCTTTTAAAAGGCATGCAAAATCTTAAAGAGATGAGTGATAACAAAAGCAATAACAACAAAGCAATAGCAATTTTTTTCTTCCTATCGATAGTACTTTTTCTTCCACATACAGAGGAATGAAAAATATATATAGTGTCATATCTAGATCTACATAACTGTATATGGTCATCTTATTTCCCTATCTATACACACAGATATGTTAAAACAGTGGTTTTAAATTATTCTTTGATTATGGACTTTGAAAACTGTGTATAAATAAAAACTTCTAACTGCAATTTCAGTGACTCATGATTTCTCTGAAGGAAGCTTGGTCCACTTAACCCAAATCAATAATCATTTAAATATGTCTTTAGAAATCTGATATTATTTACACTTATTTTGTCTGGACTTTCCAGTCATTTTATCCATCTTCTGAATTCTTGCGTTTTGTCAAGGCATGAAAACCAAACAATTTTTTTTTTAAATAAAAACATTATACTGCCAATGATAATTTCTCTGTTTTCATTTAACTTAGTCTGACTTTAGATTGCTAGTAACATGACAAATTCAAAAACATTAGGGTATTTGCTTTGTTTGGAGTCTGTTTTTACTGCAGATAAATAGGTGTAATTTCCTGGGGGCGGGGGTGGCAGGGGGAAGGCATCTATACACAATTTACCACCATCAGATTTAATACCTGAAACTTGAAGAATTTTCTAAAATACATTTTTTCTCCACCCTGAGTTGTGTAACTCACTGCACACACCAAGCTGAAACAGAAAGATGTATTAATGATTTCTGAATCATTTTCAATTTTGTTTCTCAATAGTTAATCTACTACATTTCAACTCTTATCAACAAATCTGGAAAATATACCAATGACGTGAAAGTGTAGTCAAATGAGCCTAGAGCAGGAAAAAAAGTTTCAGTAGATATAGATATAATTCCATGAACAAGAAAGCTATGATTAGTAAAATAAGATACACCATTTTTAAAGCCGGAAGTCAGAAACTTTTTCTTCAAAAAGTGAAGCATGATCCAAAATAAATACCAGGGTAACTAAACAGTTGAATATTAAAAATAAGTTCACATAAACTAGAAGAAAATACAAATTTTTTAAAAATTCCAAGATGAGGAAAGCCTTTTTAATTTAATCCAATGGAAAGGATGACCTCTACAAATTTACAAACTGGATAAATCAAAGACACTAAAAGAAAATTTAAAAAAGGACAACATATTGGGATAAAAGGCTTCTAACAATATCAAGCTTTGTAGGAATAACGTTAATATCTCACTCAAAATAGGAGAAAAGAATATATATATATCCCAGTACCATGATTTACTAACAAAAATGTGAAAATATTCACCCTTACAAGTAGTCAAAGAAACAAATTACAAAAAAAGAAAAAAAAAGAAATTACAATAATGAGGTAAGATTTTTCCCCATCTTAGGATCTGGCAAAAATTCTTTCCAAGAAATAACAGGGTTGTTGAGGGTTTAGAGAAACTGACTCTCTTTATACTGCTACTGGTTATAAAAATTGAGAAAACAATCCTTCAGGAAAGGAGTCTTAAAAATGTTTATATGCTCCTATAGTAAACCCATTTGAAGCAATCTATCACAGGAAATATTAAGGTGTTCATCACTGTGTTATTTATAACACTGAACAGGTAGAAATAATCTAAAGTTTAACATCAGAGTAAGTAAACAAATTACAGTACATGGTCCAAGTGTGTAGATAAAATCACTTTAAGAAGAATCTTTTCAAAAACTACTGACTCAAGTGGGAAAATGTTTTTAGTGCATTAAAAAAGATTAAGCCATAGATAATTTTATCAAAATTTTATAAAATATTATTTACTTATACATATCTCTTATATATGCACATAAAAAGACTGAAGTATACCAGTTATTTTAATAGTGGTTATGCTAGGTGGTGACATTATAGGTAATTTAATTTCTCTTTTATATTTGTACCTAGTACTAAACTAGGTGCTAGGGATTTAGAGTTGATCAAAACTCGATACCTGCTCTCCTAGTGCTCACGGTTGGAAACAAAGTACAGATTTTGAAGCTAGATTTGAGCTCCATGTCATTATTTACCAGATATTTAATTCTACAAGAGTCTCATTTTCTGTAAAATGGGGATTTTACACTTTTATTATCGTTTCAATAAACTCAATTTCAACAAGTGTTGACCATTATTTCTCTGCTAAATTCCGAGGATACAGCCAACTTTGTGCAATTCATACTTTAATGAGATCAGCAGGCACTCAGTGAGTGATTTCAAGTACAAAAGACATAGAAAAATATTTGAAGAAGTAGAATTAAACTAAACAAAATGACACAGGCATTCCTTTATAAGAGAAGAATACATTTCAAGTTGTGGAGGTAAAAGAATCCAACATAACTGCAGTGTCAAGCGGGAGCAAAGTATGACGAAAGGTGGAACTAGAGTATTTGGTAAGGATTAGGTATGGAGAGCTCTGCAAAACCTACATAAAGTCAGAATTTCCTAAGGGCACTGAAGTGTCAGGTGACTGATTCAAGATCACATAGTTAAATAAAGCATTGAGCTAACATCTGAATTCCAGAAAATCTGACACCAAAACTTATACCAACCACAGAATATATATTAGTGTTAGTTGCTCAGTCATGTCCAACTTGACGCGATCCCATGGATTGCCTCCTCTGTTCATGGGATTCTCCAGGCAAGCAAACTGGAGTGAATTGTCACTCTCTTCTCCAGAGGATCTTTCAGACCCAGGAATCGAACCTGGGTTTCCTGCATTGCGGGCAGACTCTTTACGGTTTGAGCCACCAAGGAAGCCCAGAATATATTTCAAAAAGTGCCTAAACAGAGCCTGTCACTAAAATGAATTAAATGATAGACAATATCATATGTACTTCTATAACACAAGAAAGAGAAACAGAAATGGTGATGTAACAAGAGATGGAGAGAGGCTGCTGAGAGATAATTAACAAGAATAGGACTTTGTGAATCAACTATATTTGGGAGTGGTAAGGCAGATACAGAAGTCTAAAATTACTTTAGGTGGCTCTGAAATGTTCATTTTCGCCTCTCAAAGAAAAACAGAGCATTCACATTCAAATACCTACACACGCCAGGGATACAGAATTTGACATTTCTTTTTCCCTCATAGTTTGTTTTATTTTGGTTCACTACTTTTGAACTCTCAGGATAGAGTGTATTTATATAGTTAAACCCAGAACTGAAAAGCTGTGAATTTAAAAATAAATGTTATTAACATCAGTTGTTAGCATTCCAAAAGAGTACCACCTGGGTTTTAAAGGTTTGCAGCATGGATTTTTACTTTTCAGTCAGATTGCAGATGCAAAAATAAAACTACAGATAAATGAAGATTTTTTTTTCCCTTACACAATAAATATTTTGTTTAAAGTCTGTTTCTGGCAAACATATAAACATGGCACATAAAACTCCTTCTGAAGTAGTTTTTCAGGCTTGATAATAAGTGGAAATAAAGCAAAAATTTCAAATAAAGCCTTTTATAAGTAAAAGCCTTTGAAATGTAGTAAAATTAATTCTTACATGTGTGTTCCAATTTCCTTTACTTCATGGTGTATGACATCATCAATACAACAATCGGGTTTAAGTTCGGCCACTGCAGCGTTAGAGGCTGAAAGATTCAAACGCTGAGAACTTGTCTGAAGATCAGCCTTGAAAGAAAGAGAGAATAAAATACAAGTGAACTTGGTTACCTACAGGCTGTGGGTGAGCATGGGTAGAAGGAACAGGGGAACAGGAACAAAGCAGTAGGGATGAAAGGACAGCAGCACTTCTCTGTACACATCTCTCTGTATAGATGTCACATTTCTCTGATGCTTAGAAAAGAGTAATGGTTCAGACAAACGCACACCTAAAAATAAATAAAATCAGCCATGAAGTTGGGGGGAAATCCAAAATGGAATCCATACAGCATCAAATGAACCTAACTCTACTGCAAATGAAACCAACCACACCAAGAGTAAAGAAAAAGTAAGAACCAATCTAAGTTTGGCAAATAAAAACTAAAAACAAAAATAATGGCACACAAATGTTTTACTCTTGAACATGTGCTTTTTGGCAGGGGTACATGTAGACTAGCAATTCTAAAACTTCTATTTGTATACCAGGATTAAACAAAAAATATACACATTATGGGTAGCAAGAAACAGGTTTCTGATCTTTGGAGACAAAAAAGTACAATAAGAAAAGTGAGAAGGCTACAATGAAACCTTTGGTACTGGACTGGAATTTGGGGCATCCATATGAACCTATGGTTTTAAAAGTTATATATATATACAGATGGATATTACAGGAATATATACAGATGTGTACACATGTGTTAGTATATAGCACTAAAAGGTAAACAGTCATTCAAAACAACATTAGATGTCAGAAACCAACTGATTCGTAGAAGTAGAGATCAACATTCAAGTCATCAACTAAGAAAGAACCAGTTTCTCTAACTTAGCAACCTGCCCCCACTAAGTTACTTTCTACCATATTCCCTGCTAATTTCTTTTGTAACATTTATTACCATCTATAATTACCTTATGATTTTTTGTCCACCTGTTTCCTTCCATCTCCTCTACCAAAAATGTAAGGTCTATTGAGGTAGGAACCTCTTGTCTTCTCTTCTTCACTGCTATAACATGGTGCCTGGCACACAGTAAGTAATTAATAAAAGCTTGTCAAATAATGAAATTATGATAAAATTTCAAGGCAAATGTCAAGAAAAATACAGATAAAGCAAAGGTCACATTAAGTCACAGGGAGTGGAAGTGGTTTTGTCTTTAAGAGCTAAGACTTTTAAAAAGATTTTGTTTAAAAAAATTCAGTTAAGTTTTTGGCAGTAAATTCTAACCTAACATTCTTAATGCAGGCACTTCAAAGTGGGATATTTATTATATCCCTCTCTTTTGTTATTATATTCAGTTACTAAACAGTAATAGTAGCTCACATTTATTGGGCCCCTACCATGTGCAAGGCCCTGTTTTAAGCACATTACTCATTTGATGCCTGCTACAAGCTTCAACAGTATGTGAACTGAGACCTTTCCGATGTACAAGCTGGATTTAGAAAAGGCAGAGGAAACAGAGATCAAATTGCCAACATCCGTTGGACATAAAAAAAGCAAGGGAATGCCAGAAAAACATTTACATCTGCTTCATTGACTACGCTAAAGCCTTTGACCATGTGGATCACAACAAACTGGAAAATTCTTAAAGAGATGGGAATACCAGACCACCTGATCTGCCTCCTGAGAAATCTGTATGCATGTCAAGAAGCAACAGTTAGAACCAGACATGGAACACCAGAATGGTTCAAAATTGGAAAAGGAGTACATCAAGGTGTATACTGTCACCCTGTTTATTTAACTTATATGCAGAGTACATCATGTGAAATGCCAGGCTAGGGCAATCACAAGATGGAATCAAGATTGCTGTGAAAAATGTCAACAACATCAGATATGCAGATGATACCACCCTAATGGCAGAAAGTGAAGAGAAACTAAAGAGTCTCTTGCTTAAGGTGAAAGAAGAAAGTAAAAAAGCTGGCTTAAAACTCAACATTCTAAAAACTACAATCATGGCATCTGGTCCCATTACTTCATGGCAAATAGATGGGGAGAAAATGGAAACAGTGGCAGATTTTATTTTCTTGGGCTCCAAAATCACTGCAGATGGTGACTGTAGCCATGAAATTAAAAAGATGCTTACTTCTTGGAAGAAAAGTTATGACAAACCTAGACAGCGTATTAAAAAAGCAGAGACATCAGTTTGTTGACAAAGGTCCGTACAGTCAAAGCTATGGTTTTTCTAGTACTCAGGTACAGATGTGAGAGTTGGACCATGAAGAAGGCTGAATGCAGAATTGATGCTTTCAAGCTGTGGTACTGGAGAAGACTCTTGAGAATCCCTTGGACAGCAAGATCAAACCAATCAATTCTCAAGGAAATCAACCCTGAATATTCATTTAGGAAGAACTGATGACTGAAGCTGAAGCACCAATACTTTGGCCACCTGATGCAAAGAGCTGGCTCAATGGAAAAGACCCTGATGATGGGAAAGATCGTGGGTAGGAGGAAAAGGTGGCAACAGACAATGAGATGTTTGGATCGCATCACTGAATCAATGGACATGCTGCTGCTGCTGCTAAGTCGCTTCAGTTGTGTCCGACTCTGTGCGACCCCATAGACGGCAGCCCACCAGGCTCCCCCGTCCCTGGGATTCTCCAGGTAAGAACACTGGAGTGGGTTGCCATTTCCTTCTCCAATGCATGAAAGTGAAAAGTGAAAGTGAAGTTGCTCAGTCATGTCCGACTCTTCGTGACCCCATGGACTGCAGCCCATCAGGCTCCTCCGTCCATGGGATTCTCCAGGCAAGAGTGCTGGAGTGGGTTGCCATTGCCTTCTCCATCAATGGACATGAGTTTGAGCAAATTCCAAGAGGTAGTGAAGGACACGGAAGCCTGGTGTCCTGCAGTCCTTGGGTCGTCGCAAATAGTGGGACACAAGTTAGTGACTGAATAAACCCTGAAGCATGTAATTGTACCATCCCTGTTTTACATACAAGTGAAAGAACACAGAAAGAACAACTCCCCATAGGTTATACAACTAATAAGAAATGAAACTAAGATTCAGAATTCTTTAACATTTTAGGCATTAAAGGAGGAGGGGAAGAAAAAAACAACAGTCAAACCCATGGGCTTTCTGTCCAATTTGTTTCCTTATGTGTTATCTGTTAAACATTAATCATAACTACAGTATGCATTATATATATAGCTAAACACTTTTACCTTTTTCCTTTTCCATGTTATAACTGCTGCACTTAACATTTATTTCCTAATTACCATCAGGACTTTTCCAGGAATTGGAGATAAAGCAGTGAACACAAGAGACCAAAATCTCTGTTCCTATGGAATTTAAATGTTTGGGGAAGATAATACAGAGTAAAGGAGGAATGGCTGGCTGGCTTGAGGAAGGGGAATACAATTACAGGGTAGGTTTCATGCTCCAAATTGGTTTTTGGATGAACAGGATTTAAAAAGGGATGTCTTCTCTTCTTTACCACTATAACACAGAGCCTGGCACACAGTAGGCAATTAATAAATGTTTGTCAAATAATGAATGAAATTATGATAAAACTTCAAGGCAAATGTCAAGAAAAATACATAGAAAGCAAAGATCACATTAAGTCATGGGGAGTGGCAGTGGTTTTGTCTGTAAGAGCTAAGACTTTTAAAAAGATTTTGTTTAAAAAAAAATCAGTTAGCAAGCTTTCTGCAGTAAATTCTAACCTAATACTTCTTAATGCAGGGACTTCAAAGTGGGGTATGTATTAGTATTGTTATTATAAATGCCATGTGAATACAGATTTGACAATGAATTTTTTTCTTTTTCATGCTCTTTCTCTTTGTGAATATATCCAAGGTGTTTAACTGAGCTAGCATATTCTAGCTCTTGATTCTCAAAACTGTAAGATTCTTCTAACTGGCTTATTTCCTACAAACCATCCCATACAATGCTTTCGTGTCAGCCTTCCAACACCAATCTCTGCTCAAAAGTTTCCACTGATTGCACACTGTCTTAAAATAACCTCAGCCTTAGTCTGGCTTTTAAGATGTTCACTTACTGTATGGTTTCTACCTATCTATCTGCACAACCTTACTTGCTCTTACTAAGTGAATTCTGTTCACTGCTACAAGAATACATTACATATTCCTATGTTTCTGCTTCCAATCACCATGCCCCTCTTCTCTCTTTTCTTGTAAACCCTGCCATTCTTTCAAGACCTTGTGTTCCCTCTCCTTCAATAGCCCTTCCCGAATGATGCAATCTCCAGTGATGATCTTTCCTCTTTCAAACTTTATTATGTTAATCATAAATCATTAACAGAAATTTAAGCGCTAGTTACCTTTGATATATTTTCTCATCCAAGCTATCACAAACTTTGAGGGTAAGGAATAATGATTCTATGCATAGCATATCTTATAACTTAGGGTTTTCAATTAACGCTTGCTGTTAATAACAATTAAAAAGTCAGTATCAAACATGTATTTTAATGAAGTCTCAAAACATAAGAATAGAAATTAAAAAGTAAAAAAAAAAATTATCCCCAAAAAGAATGCCACTTACTTTAACCAATATATCTTTTACAACTTGATTGCTATCATTATGGACGCTGATATAACTGGAAAAGGTCTCTCCCAAAAATATATTCCTGTGAAGTAAAATAAATTTTTAGACAGAAATCCATTCAAGTTTTATCACAAATATTCTAATTATGCACCACTGAGAATATCAAATGGAGAAGTTACTAAAGGATAGTAATCCCTTCATGGATTACAGCCTTGTCATGGCAGAGTGGCTTCCGTAACTCAGGTGAAATACTATTTCAATATTTCTTCATTTACACTAGGCTGCTCACTCATTATCTAGTGCAATTCAAAATACAGATTTAATCTATAAAGCATACTATATAACTTGACCCTCAACTACTGCCAAAACTAACAGCCCTCCTAAAAATAAGTCACTGAAATCAGATCCACGTTAAAAGTCTTAAGATTTGTTAATAAGGAGGCTACAAAAGGCAATATTTGAAATAACTTATGCCCTGAATCAAGAAGGGATCAAGTTATTGATATCAGAGTAATTTTAACAATTTATTTTATTTTTCTAACTTATTCTAATTAAAATGACTAGTGGCATTACTTTATAAGTAGTGGCTCAGTCATGTCCAACTCTTTGCGACCCCATGTCCTATACAGTCCATGGAATTCTCCAGGCCAGGATACTGGAGTGGGGAGTCGTTCCCTTCTCCAGGGGATCTTCCCAATCCAGGGATCAAAGCCAGGTCTCCTCCATTGCAGGCGGATTCTTTACCAGCTGAGCCACAGGGAAGCCCAAGAGTATTGGAGTGGGTAGCCTATCCCTTCTCCAGTGGATCTTCCCGACCCAGGAATGGAACAGGGGTCTCCTGCGTTGCAGGCAGATTCTTTACCAGCTGAGCTACCAGGGAAGCCTCAGTATATATTATATATGATGCATATTAACATATAAATGTATGTAGGTTTATATAAAAATATTTTAATATGAACATTTTTTACATGAATATATTTCTAAGCTCTCAAGACACTAATCAATGACCAAATTCTATAAACCTTTAAAAATTATCTTGGTTGCAAAAAGAGTGGAACCAGGGGCTTTTACCTCAGTAATAATCTAAAATAAGAGAATAACTAAGAGCAAGAGAAGGAATAAAACATTTAGAGTTCCTAATAAGCTGACAAGTCCAATAACTTATGTTGGTAAAGGGCTGTGAAGGTGAAGAAAAAGAGCTGATTTTGAAAGACACTGAGAAGGAACCCTTTAAAATGAAAGGAATACACAGGCATTTAAAAAGCTCTATACGCTTGTCTACGGGCTCAGTGGGTAAAGAATCTGCCTGCAATGCAGGAGATGCAGGCTCAATCCCTGGGTAGGGAAGATATCCTGGAGAAGGAAAAGGCAACCCACTCCAATATTTTTGCCCGGAAAATCCCATGGACAGAGAAGCCTGGAGCCATAGTCCATGGGGTCACAAAGAATTGAACTTAGCAACTAAACCACCACCACCAAAGAAGAAAGTTAAAATTCTACCACCTTAGAAACCACTATTAATACTTTGGTATGCATTTATTTAAAAAAGAAAAACAGAATCACATAGTATAATTTCAACCACTTAAATGTATCATGAGCATTTTTCCATCCTTTAGTTATCTTTTGAAAACATGATTTGTGATGGCTTCAGAGTGCTACTGTATTTCAAATGTGAGCATATGATTCTTACCCAAAATTCTGTGGTAAGGTCAACATTTCTCCCAACATTAAAATTTCTGCACCATTTACAGTTGAAGGATCATCTCTCATAAGTTGGTTAAAGAGATCTCCTGTAGAAAGACAAAAACATCAAATTCTAACATTGACCTTGTAAATAACTTTTATTTATGTGAAGAAATAGTTTTGAGAGATATTTTAAAAAATAATCTCACAGCAAAAATTATATTAAAAAAAATCTAATTTCTAATCTTCATTACAACAATGCACACCAAAAAATTCTGTTTCTACAGAATTTTTTTGTCCTTTAGGGACAAAGGAAAATGTAGGTCATGAGATATAAAATACAGAAGCTCCAATAATTTTAAACAAGGGGAATGCTAACATACATTGATGGAACATGTGAGGATAAACAAAATTTTAATAGCATTAATACAAGGAATGTGTTTTTACTAAAAGTGTCTGTTGCCATGGGATATCAATAGTATCTTGATTTATAGATTATGAGTGAGACTTACTGCTCAGATGGCCATATTTACATGCAAAAAAACAAGCAATGAAGGATACAGCAAAGAGTCAATGTAAGATTGGCAAGGCTAGGCTTATCCCCAAAGTAATACAACTCTTTCCTAGGTACAAGAAGAATAAAGTATGTGTCATACCAGGTAAGTCTTTCTCTTCACATGTTACTGGAATATTGGTGAATAAAGTAGGCTTGGTCAACCGCATTACTGTCAGTTAGAAAAGTAGGGAAAAAAAGAAAGAAAATATTAATATTTTATGCCAGTGTTCCCAAGTTGAATCTATGATATTAATCAATTTTATACTACAGTAAAATATAATCTAAATACTACCTAAACTTAGTATATTATTATTTCCCAAGATTACTATACAGCAATAATTTACTAAAAATGTTAATATGTAACAAGAGGAATTTTATATATGACAAAAACAATTTTGCTTTTACTTACAATCTAAAGAATTATAAAAATCATATGCAAATGTAATGTCTCATTATACAAAAAGGAGAAAATAAAAGAATTTGAAAACTTAACGTATAGTAGGAGAATAGACTTTAAAAAGATCCTGAGTGACTTCACTGTAAACAATACCAACAAATTATTATTAACCAATATTAGTCTGACAGGGAAAAAAGTCAGGATGCACCATTTTGAATATGAAACAATACTTTTATGCCAAAAGGATTTTTGTAAACTTTATCCATGTGTTATAATCATGGATCACTGAAGTTCAGTTAAGTAATATTAATTCTCTGTAAACATTATGAAAGTATCAGTAAATGTGTAGGTTTATAGAATTCCAACCAAAACTAGTATTTGTCTGTGGAAAATGACAAAATGTATCTAAAGTTTATCTAGAAAAACAAATAAAAATAAGCTATAGAAATTCATAGGAAACAATGAGAAAAAAATGGACATAATAGCAAAACATGTAAGTCCATAATCAACTAATAGGCTTATTAATATAAGACTCTACAGATATGTTAGAAAATTTTAAGCCAAACCAATCAATACTAATAGTATTAGGAAACTGGCTCACTATCTGGGAAAAATGAAATTTAGTTTACATTTTAAATATCAAATACTGTTATGTATCAAATAATAGACAAAAATTAATAGAGAACCAGAAAAAGTGAAAATTTATTACACCTAATCTAGCAAGGATAGGACATTCTAATTAAAAAATCTTTTTCAATTATTTCCAAAGATTGACTTTTTACCACATCAAAATAAAGACAAATATATAGAAGTAAAAATCATACAAACTCTACTACAGAAAATGAATCCTAGAACTTTTATTAAAATGTTCATTCAAATCTAAAACCCAAAACTTTATTGACCTAGGAGCTTCCCTGGTGCCTCAGTGGTGAAGAATTCAGCTGCCAAGGCAGGAGACATCGGTTCAATCCCTGATCTGGGAAGATCCCATATTCCATGGAGCAACTAAACCTATGTGCCACAACTATTGAGCCTGTGCTCTAGAGAACTGCAGCTGCAACTACTGAGGCCTCCGCGCATCTCTCATAGCACCTTATATTTATCATGAACTATGTTTACTCACTTATTAGTTTATAGCACTCCTATTCAAACTCCTTGTAGTTTAAGCTCTTATGTATCATGTTCAGTTGTGCAGCCTTGCCACAGGTTCTGGCAGAATTAGCACCTTATGCCTAATCCTCAGGTAAGTGGTATTTTTGAAGATTTAACTTTCATGAACTGAGGCCATTAAACAATGTTATATTGAATAGATGGCTGCTGAGATAGTAAAAAAAAAAAAGCTAACCTTAAAATTTCTAAAGCCACTTGTGTAATTGATATTTACTGAACATTTACTAGTGCCAGACTTCATGCTAAATACAATGTACTGACACATTTAATTCTCAAAACTATAAGGTTGAAATTATCATTATCCTCCTATAACAGATAAGGATGGTGCCTTGAGAAGATAATTTATATATAAAAGATTGTAAAGCGGATAGATGCCAGAACTAGACTCTGATGACTTCATTCTGCTCGAAAATAATTTTCCCTATTATTAATTATAAGCCCAGGGTCATAAACCTGGAATGTCAAGCTTTATTAGAAACATCTCATGGGAATTCAAAGTCCATCTCTCTCTCTCAGAACATTAACGAGCTGCACATCAGTGACGTGGAAAAGAAGTGAATGTGGAAGTGTTTCAAACCTCTTTCACTCTTACTTTTAACTAGGAAAACAGATTAAAACCTGAAGAGGATACAGGCATTTGATTTACACTTGATTATGAAATTCAGATTTCAGCTAAATTTTTCCAAAAAAAAAAAAAACCTTTTTAAAGTCTTCAATAAACTAAAATATTAAAAAAAGGTAGGCTTGATGTTATTAATTAATGAATGAGGCTACTTCAACTTGCATATACATTTATCTTGGCTAGAACATTAAAAAAAATTATGTCGAATCCTTAGAATTCTTACTGTATTTAGTTTTACTTGTCTAGTTCCTGAAGGCATTCAATTTTGTGAACCTTGGAATAATCTGGGATTTTTTGAGCAGATTAAATAAGTGAATCATGCAGGAACACATCTGAGAAATTCATGTGATACCCTTCACATCTGTTTTCTTGGAATGAATTACATTTATAACATTGATAGAGAAAAATAAAATTATGGTATTGTTGCCTCTTTCCTAGAGAGTAAATGCTTTGGGATTCTCCGGGCCAGAATACTGGAGTGGGTAGCTGCTCCCTTCTCCAAGGGATTTTCCCAACCCAGAAATCGAACCAGGGTCTCCTGCACTGTACGCAGATTCTTTACCAGCTGAGCTACCAGGGAAGCCCTAAATGCTTTGGCATTTCACCAAATGCCCTCAGATTCACCTTCCTGTACATGTTTTTGTTTCCTCAATTTATTTACATTGTTGACTTAACAGTGGAACCTACAAATATTACTGAGCTGTACTATTAGTGCTAGAATCATCAGTCCCAAGGCTTTAAATACTCTTAAGAAGGCTTCAAAGATGTGACAGTGGACTCTCAAACCTTTAAGTATTGTCTAGGAAGATGAGACATGAATTGCTTCTTCAAGATGACACTATTTGCAGTAAAATTCATTTTCCCAGTTCTGATTCACCTTTTCATTGTTTCTCAAAGGGGAAGAAAGCAATTTATATAGAGTAAATTAGAGAAATTTACATCTGCCACATAAGACGAAGAAACTCTTTTTAATGTGATTCTTGAATTAAAGAGCTGCTCATAAGAAGCTCATAAGAAAATATTCCTAAGAATATTTTCAGTTCTGTGTATCATCATTTTAAAGTAATAAGAATGTATTATAAAAGAAACACTGTGGTCTATGTAAGTGACCCTGTCTTATGATTACTTAACTTTTACCCCTTGATTACCAACCTAATGCTGTCTAAGACCTGAACAACAACAACAAAAATGTTCATGATTGCCTAATAACATTGTTGCTGCTGTTTAGTCACTAAGTCACGTCCGACCCTTTTGTGACTCCATGGGCTGTAGCCCACCAGGCTCCTCTGTCCATGGGATTCTCCAGGCAAGAATACTGGAGTGCGTTGCCATTTCCTTCTCCAGGGGATCTTCCCGACCCAGGGATTGAACCCTGTTCTCTTGCATTGCAGGCAGTTTCTCTCCCACTGAGCCACCTGCAAAGATCGCTGGTAAAAATTAATAATTTCTGACTTTTCACCAGCAGTTTTGACTGTAAAGATGACTAATGAAAGAGGAAGTAATTACTGAAGAAGTTATCTTGGAAACTTCCTCTATACCTGGTGATTTTTTTCATTTGAAGATTTTTGGAAGCATTCATGTACATGATGATTGTTTTCTACAGAGCAGTCTCCTTTGAGACAATAAAAAAGGTGCTAATAGTTGAAAAGAAAAAAGTGTTTGAACAGTGTGAAACCTAATTAGAAAAGATAACCTCTTCAGTTAAAAACTGGTAGACTTCTCAGGTTTTAAGGAACCTCAAGAGGCATGTTATGAGAAACCCTCCAAAGGACACACTTACCTTGCCAGGCACTTTGCCACAAGGCAAGCATGTTTTTGCCTTCCTAATGAATATAGTCTTACTGATTTTTTTACAGATATAGTTTAAATATTGATAATAGTGTCTCTATGTTAGCTCTGTGAGAGCAGGGTCCATATTTGTCCCTTCTCCACTTTACTCTAGCACCTATTTCATGGTACGCATTCAAATTTGTTAAATATACTTTCTAATAAAACTTTTATTATATAACCATTTTGGAGATTTTTATAAAATGATGTGTAAATCCATTAACATTTTGCTATGGGAAACCCACAGTGAACCCAAGACCCAGAGAACTAGTGATTAGCATTACCAATATTAGACTGAATTATCTGTATTAAACAAAGAATAAATTGATCTCTTATCCATATTTGATACTTCACTTCAAAAAATGTTTATTGCCTTAAATATATATTACGGTCTTAGACAAATTATACATTTTGTACTTTTGTTTCAAAACAACACATCAGCTATTGTCTATTACATATCTTTGGCCATAATAAGCAGAATATGGGCTGGTCTTTCAATCTGAATTACATTATGCCACATGAGTATCATTCCCAACAGAACTGGTTTTAGTTTTATTTAAAAAAAAAAAAATCATTACACTTTAGGCGAGTTAAGGAAAAAATCCTGTAAAATTAGATTCTGGGAATTTACCAAAATCCAAACCATTCACTGTAATTCACAGGAATATCTAACTGAACTAGTGGAAAAGCAGTAACAGAACAAAAAGAGTAGAACATTTTATCTCTAAATTCAGTTTGAATAATAATTCATCACAATTCATTGAAAGGAAAGCTGCTCAAAGTAGAACCCAGAAAGTTCCTGACTTAATTGGAAAGCCTAGGAATGCACCTGATATTTACTTCTGGGACTCAAATTGTATACATAACCACACACTTAAAAATTTATTCATCTGTTTCACTTCCTACTCGGTTCATTCAGAATATTCTTTTTTTGGACAATCACTGTAATTCATTACATACTAAAAATAACACCATATTTATGCACAAATAAATTAATTCTCCCAGTAAGAGCTAATCTTCCTTTAAGAAGACTCCCCACATATTCACAGTACATAATATCACAGAACACCCATATCTGGCCTAAATGTCTCTGAATTGTAGCATTACAAGATGGAAGTTCATTGTGCCTGATAATTCGATTGAGTTTTGCCCAAATGTCTTCCAGAGTCTGGTTGTTACAAATAGTGTGATCTATTGTCCATCTTGCTCTATAAAATGAGTGCAAATTTAGTGCCTTTAGATTATCTTGCAATTTTTTAGACAAAGGAAAAACATTTTCAGTACAATTACTGCTGGGAAGTGATGATACACTCCAAGACCTTTTCTTGTGCCGTTTTTCTTTTTCTGCCTGTTTCTCCAGACTTCCAGAATTAGTCTGTTCATTCAGCGTGTGTGACTGTATTAAGTGCTTCTTTCTTTTCAAATTGGGTTGAAACTCCAACAGATCTACTGTGCAATCATAACTCTGTGATTTAATACTATGTTCTGAAATGGCTAAGTACTGTCTCACATCTTCAGCTGCCTCTTCAGAAATCCCAGGCGGTGATCTTTTAGGTTTGAGTGGAAGTCTGGACCCATCATGTGGAAACCAAGGAATAAATCTCAATAGCGGACGTGTAGGAAAGTCTTGAATTGCTTTCTCTGCAATTTTTGGCAGTTGTGTGGGATCACTCTCATATGGTCGATAATGTAATATTACTTCTGTAGTCATTCTGCAGTAATCCTTCTATTCTTAATGAAGAGAAAATTTCTTAGCTGAGCTCCTCAGAGCTAGAATGTAATTTATAATTACAAGACTCTCTCTTTCCAAATCAGAGGGAAACAGGACCTAAAGTGGAAGTATTACAAAGAATAAGATATAGCAGGGAGAGCCTATATACAGATAGGCAGGGAAAAAAAGAAAAAAACAAAACCAATTCTAATATATTTTATCAAAGTGTTACTGGTAAATGTGAATGCAGTCCACAAAACTGGAAGTCCTTTCTCTCAAGAAAATAAGGAATCTGGATTACACACCCTTAACATCCTTTTAGCCTAAAACTTTTACTAATCAACATATTTAACTGAACAGATGTAACAGATTTGGAAGTACTGCTATTAACATATTAATATATAATCTTTAATCTTAACACTATAGCAAAAACAAAAGGTAAATTAAGATTTTAAAAATACTAGAGTCATATGAAGATAATGAACAAAAGTGCAATACTACTTAAAAATCTGAAATGTGAATTGAGGACAACAAAAATGACTGTAATTTTTAATCTACCTTGAAGAAAATGGATCCTCTCACACTTTAAAATTACATGAATTCTACCAAATAGAATACTTAAATGATTTTATTTCATTCTCAGAAGTAAACACTTGAAGTGGAAATGCAAATTAAAACATGAAAATGGTTTAACCTTGCATTTTAATCAGACTAGGAACTGGCTTCATGACAAAGTCTCATCTATATAATTGGGGCACTTTAGCAGTGTCAAAACTTTAGCAGCATGGCTCCTGAATTCCAGTTGGGAGGATGAACAAGAAGCTAGAGCCTTACAGCCTGAGTTTCTCTTAGAACACAGAAGTCTTCAAGTTACACCAAATCAAGTCATCGAAAGTAAGTGCCAGTACACAACACACAGGTTCAATAATGGAACCTTCTCTGGATCTGCAAGTTAGACTTCCTAATTGGGCCCAAAGCTGCGTAAGTTATAATGCAGGCTCTTTTAAATTTTAGCTTCTGGAGCTAAAAGCAAGAGGCTGGGGCTTCCCTGGTGGCTCAGCGGTAAAGAATCTGGCTGCTAATGCAGGAGACACAGGTTTGATTCCTGATCTGGAGGTCTCATGTATGGTGGAGCAACTATGCTCCAATGGCACAACTACTGAGCCTGTGCCCTGCAGCAAGAGAAACCACCACAGGGAGAAGCCCGCGCACTGTAACTAGAAGCAGTCCCCGCCCGCCGCAACTAGAGAAAAGCCCGAGCAGCGATGAAGACCCAGCACAACCGTGCGTGTGTGCTTAGTCGCTCAGTCGTGTTCGACTCTTGCGACCCCACAGACCGTTGCCTGCCAGGCTCCTCTGTCCATGGGACTCTCCAAGCAAGGATACTGGAGTGGGTTGCCATTTCCTTCTCCACGGGACCTTCCCCACGCAGGAATCGAACCCGGGTCTCTTGTACTACAGGCAGATTCTGTACCAACTGAGCTATGAGGGAAGCCCTAGCACAGCAATAAATAAATAAAATTTTAAAAACCAACAAAAAAGAGGTTGAATCATTTCTTCCAAAAATCATCAGAGAACTACGTGATGACGGTTCTCCCACTGCCACGATGACTGTGAGTGGAGGCTCCCTGTCATGACGTCACAACACTCATTTGACCAATGTTCTGAAAAGTCAAAAGTAACCAATCTAACATCCATTTTCAACATGGTTCTAAATATAGATAGCATATTCTTTCACGACTTAACAATGCTTTTAGTTTTACTTCCTTTCATTTTTACATTTCAAGATATGGCATTGAGAATTCTTTCACTGTTGTCTGAGCTTATCCAGTGTTGTATTCCAGGGACACTGAAGTTGTGGGAACGCCTTAATATTTTACATATATATGAAAGCAAACTGATATATTTGCCATTCAATGATTAGAACTTGTGAAAATTCTTGGATAATTAGGACAATGGAGAAAATGGGTCCAAAGAGCTTTAAGAAAGCTGAAACTAACAGTGACTTTCAAAGAACTTGTCCTTTCAGGTTGCCAAAATACTCCTTCTCAGGAACCTTCTGTTTTGGAAAATAAAAAATACCTGGAAAAGACTGCTGTAGCAGCCTAAAATGACAATGGCAGTTAGCCTCCACATCACTGGAATTTAACTGTATATAATATCCTTGAATGTGTATAAAATGACATCTAGTAGCTAACAGAACTTCTCCAAATTCCCATCAAAATACTAAGGGAATGAGAGCATCTGAAAATGCTCTTTCCTTCATTTGGAGGCAACATGGAGTCTTGGAAAGATGAAGGCCTAATGTTGAAATATTACCTCAATCACTTACTAGCTCTGTGATCTGGAAAAAGTTTAACTGGGAGTTAAGCAATATATGTTCTACATATCTGATATAAGACTGAGATTAAAAAACATGACAATTTCTCTTCTTTCTTTCAGAAATAAGCCATTTTAGAACAGGCCACTTGCTCAGGCTAAGCTCACAGGTCTTACTGCTATTAGTTAACATTTCAAATTCTTAGTTCCATAGTCAGAGACAGTTCTGATGACCCCAACTATCAGTACACGCTTTTTGTACAAATGAAACTGATGAGCTTCTGGAATGTCTGATGCTTACAGCATAAGTGAGGGGGTAAGAATCCCTCAAAATGGATACCACAAGAAAGGTTAAGTGCACTTCAGTTGAATTCACATGTCTACCAAGCATCTTTTCAGTTCAGTCCAAGAAGATATTGGTAACCACATAGTGCACCCAAGAAATAAGTGCATATGTGGCATTAAAAAACAGATGAAATAAAGCTAAAGGCATTTCAAATAAAAGATCTCAGAGAACAATCTGAGATCCTCAGAACAATTCCTCAGAGATCTCAGGAATTTTAGAGAAAGTATGTCATGCTGGTTCTCCCTAAATAATAACCCAATCAAATCATCAAACTTACTCAAAACTGTATGCTGTACACAGAAAATGAAAATTGATACCAATTTTCCCGTACACAATACCCTGAAGTAAACTGCAGTGAGTTTTAACAAACCTAAATTATATGTTGTAGTACTACGCATTTCTAAATGCTTGGCACAATACTAGACTAATTTCACAGGTAAAGCTGAAGCCTGGTAAATTTGTCACTGCCAATGAAGAGACAAGAAACAGGAGGAACACCCACTTTAGATACCCACTATTAATCATCTCGGTTCACACACGGCTCTCCCCGGGTGGGGGGGGGGGGGGAACTTCAGCATCTGCGGCTAAAATCTGTTTGGTGGCTTCAGCAACATATAACAGGGTAAGTAATTTACCAGGTATCTATTTCATTCTAAGCGGAGTAGGACATGGCAACCCACTCCAGAATTCTTGCCTGGAAAATCCCAAGGATAAAGAGCCTGGCGGGCTATAGTCTATGGAGTTGCAAAGAGTTGGACATGACTGGCTGACTTAGCACACATATTCCATCCCGTCGCAGGGAGGAAAGGGGGTCTCAAACCTAAAAAGCGAAGAAGAAAATAGCTTCCTCTCGCTCCACGGCAAGAAACTGAACAGGAGGGCGAGCACTGACTGTTTTAAGAAGAACGAGGTCTACATCCCAGGGGCCAGGTCTACGTGCCAAAAGCTGCAAGAACTAGTGAGAAAAGGGGAGAAAACAGTGTAGAGTGAGCCGGTTTCGCAAAAATTTACCTTTCAGGGCCAGTAGGTGCTCCTGTTTGGGGGGATTCACCTCCATTTTGACCGGCACTTTGAGCCCACTGCCTACGGAGGCTGAAGAGGTTCACTTCGCTCGGAAGAAAACAGAAAGCGCACGTTCCGGAAGCCAGGGCATCACATTCCCAATAGTTTCTTCTCTGCCGGTGGTGCCTTAAATTCTCTTCTTACCACGTCCTTTAGCGACTCAACGGCTTCTTTTTACCAAAGCCATCTCTTGCCTCTTTAAAGACTATACATAAAATACTTCTCTATTTTCCAGCCACAATCACACACCGCGACTTCAAGAAACCACTCCTCGGAGACAATACGCGGCCCTGCAAATACCTACATCTCCGAGTAAATGCTGGAGATGCGGCATGCTGGGATTTGTAGTTTCAAAAGCCGCATGGCATGCAGGGAGATGCAGTCCCCTTTCGTCCAGTCCATTTTACAACTAGGGAGAAAAGGTCGTTACTGGAGCAAGAATTTCACCCCCAAACCTTACTTCTGTTTTAGCCCTTATTTTTTGCTTTAATTTTACTCCTCCCATCAATCTGATGGAAGTCTGACGGAGACTGAAAATCTCCAGACTCTTTAATAAAAACAAAGCTCCCATTCGCAAGCTCCTGCTGGCGTGAAGGGGTGCGAAGAAGCCGCCTCAGCTGCGCCCGGCGTCGTACTGCGCCTGTGCGCTAGCCGCAAGCGCCGAGGCTTCTGGGTAGGTGGCTTTACCCCGCCTCTCCTGTGAAGGCCTTCGCGGCTGCTTCAGTGGCGAGGCTCCTCCTAGGATGGCTGCTCAGGTTGTAAACAAGCCTGGAGCGGGACTAGACAGTGGTCGTCAGGGCAGCCGGGGGACGGCCGTGGTGAAGGTGAGGGACCTTGCGTGCTCTGTTCTCCGCCATCGGCCTCTCTTCGGTTCATCCCGGAGATCTGGCTTTTTTTGGGCGGCTTGCGCGGACTCGGGTCCCTCTCGGCTTTACAAGCCTATGCTTCCCCTCCGGACCTTTATCCCTGCAGGCCTGAGGTTACCTGGCCTCCTGGTCATTCTAGTCTTCTGTAGTCGCCAACGGGAACTTTTGTGAAAAGGAGCCGATAGGCCTGTGAGAGTGACCTGGGCTGATCTTTCCCCAGGCCCTCTGTTTTTAGCTAAGCCCAACAGGCATTAATGAGCTTATTTTTATGAAATTGATCCATTATTATTGACTGACACTATTTTAGATATTTTACCTCGTTAATATCTATGAAGTAATTGTTGATTCTAGTTTTACAAGTGAGGAAACTCAGGTTTCGGTTAACACTGTAGCTGAACCAGAGTTGACTGCTCTATAAAGCATTCTTTTCGTTACTGCACTACTTTGTAATCAGACCTCTGTTATTGGTTGACCTGCCCTGTCCTCTTTTGGTAGTACGGGTGTGTCGACAGACCCGTTAATGCTCGGGAATATGAATTACCCTATGTTTGAAGTTTGAAATTCTGCCATATTTAAATGCTCTAAAATGGGTTTACCAAAAATTCAGTTGAAATAACGTAGAATTCACTTTTCCGTATATAGATAGATCTGGAAGGGAGAACTGATTTTAATAACCTTCAGAATCCCCTGTAATCTCGGATAGTGGTAATTCTTATTCCTGGTTACATATTACTGAAGACTTTAAAAAAAAAACACAAACGATTTAATCCCCCAGTTCTGCTTAAGTTGATATCAGTATTTTTTTTGCATTCCCAGAATGCTTTTAATGTGCAACTAGGGTTCAAAACCATTGGAGGAGATATTTGAAGTTCTTTTAAGGTCTTGAGTAATAGGCACCTGTGGTTTTTCATCTAATGTTGGTTTCATATGACAGCGAATGATACATTTTTGCCTTCAACTGTATTATCGATCAGTATTGGTGGTTGTTGATTCATCTGTTTTTAAATATTAATAAAGTTATTTTGAAGATACATAGCATATCTGAGATGTGAAGGTGCCCTCATTATTTGGCTTGTATGGTTGGGATTTTATTTATTGAATTGTGCTTTTTCTAAGTAGAGAATACCTGAAGATTATTTTGTGAAATAACTTGAATTAAGAAGTAATAGGAATAGATATTACTGCTATGTGTGCTTTTGTTACCTTGTTTGCCTTAAAATCTGAAAAATATACCAAAACCTGATGTAAC
Source organism: Dama dama (assembly GCF_033118175.1). Taxonomy (NCBI): domain Eukaryota; kingdom Metazoa; phylum Chordata; class Mammalia; order Artiodactyla; family Cervidae; genus Dama; species Dama dama. The sequence continues at coordinate 22,130,547 of NC_083705.1, forward strand.
TCCAGTTTATTAATGCACAGAGTTTGATAAATTAGAGGCTCATTTTGTTAATTTTCATTTTTATATGTAAAATGTGACTGAGATGTGCAGTAGGATAGTCCTTTTTGGCAAGATCCTCATGGTTTAATTTGTAAGATAAATTACAAATTAAATTTTAAAAAATCTCATGGCCATTGTTACAGATGAAAGCAAGAAGTGTTCATTGGAAGTTAAAAGTTGAAATTTAGAATGCTAATGTTTGCATATGTAAAATGACTTCCTGCTTAATGAACAAGTTGATATTGATAGAGTTTTCTCGTTAGGAAAAACAGACAAAAATTGGGTATGAAATTATTTATGTTCACAAAAGAAGTGTGAGCTGCCTTAGTCCTTTGAAAATATGGCCTGCTTTATTAAAATTTAATTTACATGTGATAAGTTTGAAGCCCTCTTTGGCATATTGTGAAGTTTGTAAAACTAAGAGCTTTTTTCCTATCTAGGACTTAAATACTTATGCTGTTAGCCACAATTCCTATTCATAAATACTGAAGAAAAAAATTTCTTACTCTTTTATTTACTGAGATGATGCAGAATAGTCTAGTAACTGTGATTTACTAATCTGTGGAATTTTACTAGTGCTTTTTGAAAAAAACCTATGGTAGTAATATGAGTGATGATGCTGTTAAAGATAACAAGATATGAATGAGAACAGTAAAATTTTAATTTGGTTCTTTGGAGTTTATTGTCATATATAATTTAATATATTATGGTGTCTCTGTAGTGAGAACATTTATTTAAAATGTTGCACTTTGTAATATCTAATTTCTACTGTGACTATCGTTTCTGTAATTTGATATTGAAGATTTTTTTCTTTTGTTCTTTTTTAAAATGAAGATATTTAAGTGATACTTTTTTACTGACTGGTTTAAAAAATGCAGGATAATATGAAGTGTGTATATTGTATATATGTGTGTGTAAATATACATTAGTTCAGTTAGTTCAGTCACTCAGTCGTGTCCGACTCTTGTGACCCCATGAAGCACAGCATGCCAGGCCTCCCTGCCCATCACCAACTCCCGGAGATTATTCAAACTCATGTCCATTGAGTCGGTGATGCCATCCAGCCATCTCATCCTCTGTCGTCCCCTTCTCCTCCTGCCCCCAATCCCTCCCAGCATCAGGGTCTTTTCCAGTGAGTCAGCTCTTCGCATGAGGTGGCCAAAGTATTGGAGTTTCAGCTTCAGCATCAGTCCTTCCAATGAACACCCAGGACTGATCTCCTTTAGGATGGACTGGTTGGATCTCCTTGCAGTCCAAGGGACTCTCAAGAGTCTTCTCCAACACCACAGTTCAAAAGCATCAATTTTTCGGCGCTCAGCCTTCTTCACAGTCCAGCTCTCACATCCATACATGACCACTGGAAAAACCATAGCCTTGACTAGACGGACCTTTGTTGGCAAAGTAATGTCTCTGCTTTTTAATATGCTATCTGGGTTAGTCATAACTTTCCTTCCAAGGAGTAAGCGTCTTTTAAAAATTTCATGGCTGCAGTCACCATCTGCAGTGATTTTGGAGCCCCCAAAAATAAAGTCTGCCACTGCTTCCACTGTTTCCCCATCTATTTGCCATGAAGTGATGGGACCGGATGCCATGATCTTAGTTTTCTGAATGTGGAGCTTTAAGCCAGCTTTTTCACTCTCCTCTTTCATCAAGAGGCTTTTTAGTTCCTCTTCACTTTCTGCCATAAGGGTGGTGTTACCTGCATATCTGAGGTTATTGATATTTCTCCCGGCAATCTTGATTCCAGCTTGTGCTTCTTCCAGCCCAGCGTTTCTCATGATATACTCTGCATAGAAGTTAAATAAGCAGGGTGACAAAATACAGCCTTGACGTACTCCTTTTCTTATTTGGAACCAGTCTGTTGGCCCATGTCCAATTCTAACTGTTGCTTCCTGACCTGCATACAGATTTCTCAAGAGGCAGGTCAGGTGGTCTCGTATTCCCATCTCTTAGAATTTTCCACAGTTTATTGTGATCCACACAGTCAAAGGCTTTGGCATAGTCAATAAAGCAGAAATAGATGTTTTTCTGGAACTCTCTTGCTTTTTCGATGATCCAGTGGATGTTGGCAATTTGATCTCTGGTTCCTCTGCCTTTTCTAAAACCAGCTTGACATCTGGAAGTTCACGGTTCACATATTGCTGAAGCCTGGCTTTGAGCATTACTTTACTAGCGTGTGAGATGAGTGCAATTGTATAGTAGTTTGAGCATTCTTTGGTATTGCCTTTCTTTGGGATTGAAATGAAAACTGACCTTTTCCAGCCCTGTGGCCTCTGCTGAGTTTTCCAAATTTGCTGGCATATTGAGTGCAGCACTTTCACAGCATCATCTTTCAGGATTTGAAATAGCTCAACTGGAATTCCATCACCTCCACTAGCTTTGTTTGTAGTGATGCTTTCTAAGGTCCACGTGACTTCACATTCCAGGATGTCTGGCTCTAGGTGAGTGATCACACCATTGTGATTATCTGGGTCGTGAAGATCTTTTTTGTACAGTTCTTGTGTGTATTCTTGCCACCTCTTCTTAATATCTTCTGCTTCTGTTAGGTCCATACCGTTTCTGTCCTTTATCAAACCCATCTTTGCATGAAATATTCCCTTGGTATCTCTAATTTTCTTGAAGAGATCTCTAGTCTTTCCCATTCTTTTGTTTTTGTCTATTTCTTTGCATTGATCTCTGAGGAAGGCTTTTTTCTCTCTCCTTGCTATTCTTTGGAACTCTGCATTCAAACATACATATATATGTGATTTATGTGTAGTTACTCCCCAGCTGTTTCCATTCTTCAAAGAGAACTACAGTTCCAATGTAATGTTTCCTGTGTATCATGCCAGAAAGATAGTATGCTTGTAAAACAATATATATATAAATATATATTCTCTTTAGCTCCCCGAAGTAGTATACTTGCAAAACAGTGTATATAAAAAATATGCCTCTTTTATATCTTCTCCATCATGCAGAAGTTAAATATTTTATATGTCATTTTTCACTTTGCTTTATTGATATGGAATCATACTGTGTATACGTAAAAAGTTTCCTGACTTTTCCTCCCTAGACTGCATGTGTGCGTGCGTGCTCAGTCGTGTCCGACCCTTTGCGACTCAATGGACTGTAGCCCTCCAGGCTTCTCCTCCATGGGATTTTCCAGGCAAGAATACTGGAGTGGGTTACTGTTTCCTCCCTCAAGGGATCTTTCCAAGCCAGGAATTGAACCTGCGTCTCCTGCGTTTCCTGCATTGCAGGTGGAATCTGTACTGCTGAGCCATCAGGGAATCTCCCCACTAGACTGCATAGTTTTGCAGTATATGAATGTTGCTTAATTTATTTTCTGTGTATATTTACTTTGTTTTCAGTATTTTGCTAATGCAAAAGATGCTTGAAGGAATAATATAGATTCTTATACATATGTGATACTTATAGGATAAATTCCTGAAAGTAGAATTACTAAGCTATTCATATTGTTGATAGGTTTTGTCAAATTGCCTTCCATGGGGGCTATATCAATCAATACACAGTTCACAGCAACCGGCAGTTTATCTACTCTCCCACACTTTCATCAGTAGAAAGTGTTACCCGCTTTTTAAAATATAATCTGAAAAAAGTATATTGGTATAGCTTCGACTGATTTCAAAATGTTTTGAGTGAGATTGGACATCTTTTCGTATAATTAAAGATCTGTTTTCATTGCCTTTTTCTGTGAACTATGTATTACATTTAAGCTTCTTTTGGACCATACTGGGATGCAAGCCAGTCATGAATTATCAGTTTATTTACAGTGAAAAACATTAGCATTTCATGTGCTGACTCCAACTTGATTGTAGAGTTAATATTAAAGTTTTACTGGATTAAGTCTGATTTTCACTGATTTTTCTGTGTGTGTGTGTGTGTGTGTGTGTGTGTGTGTTTTTAACCTTGTAGTATGTATTTGTTTGGGGTGGTGGTTGGCTGAACTGTTTTAAAATTTTTATTTTGTTGGACTTTAGTAACCTAAGCACATTGGTGCTTGGTATTTGGAATACCCTATTCCTGAGGGCTTTGGTCTAACAGGGTAAGACAGGCTGGAAAGCCAATTAAAGTATTAAAAGTGTTTTGGGTATTGAGATTAACACTTATCCATGGTACATGGGAACCCTAAGATAGTGTGTTTATCTAGGAATTTGTTTGTTTATTAATGTAAAAAAAGAATCCCTAGGAAAATGTCTGTTTAGCTGTGTCTTCAGTGTTAATGTAAAGAAAGAGGCAAAAACACTTTGGTATGTGCTGTGAACTGCAAGTTATTTGATACAGTTTGAGAATAGAATTTGGATGAGAAGAGAAGCAATAGAACAGCAGCTGTGCTGCGTTAGGTCACAGATGGTGGTCCTGGAATTTGGGGTACAATCAAACAGTTCAGTGTGGGTGTGTTTAAAACATTTATTAAATTGTGAGAAACTTCAAATATATTAAGAAGTAACCTTCATTGATATAAATATAGTTTGTCGACTAATTATAAAACAAACTCATGGGCTGAAGAATTAGAGTATGCCAATTCTTGTCACCCTTCTTTTCTTTTTTTATTGAAGTATACCTTTTTTTTTTCTTTTTTACTTGAAGTATAGTTGATTTGTCATCTTTCCTATGACTGACTCTATGTACTTTCACAAGTCAGGTACTTGTGATTGGAACTAGATAAACAAAAAACTTTTTAACCCAGGGACATTATTAATTGAGAACAAGGAATTGAAATTTAAGTCTAACTGCATTCTTATATTGTATGATGTAAATGTATGTTAGAAGATACTTGAAAATTACTCATAGTCTTGTCTTAACAACTTCTTTATCATTTACAAGTTAAGTTGTCATCCTAGCACATTTATCAAATTATTTTTGTCCATATTAATGATGGGTTTTCTGAGAGTTAGTTAATTGCAGAGAAATTGTTTAAGAACCCACCTTTGGTAGAGTTATATACTGTTAGGGATTCACATATAATGAATCATGTCATAATTTTCAAAACTTAAGATGTTAACTTACAACATTATTTTGATCCCTGACACTTATCCTTCCAAGGAGATTTCACTGTGATGTAATTTTGGTGAGATCTATCAGATGAAGTGACAAAAGATGGTTTAAGATTTTACACCTAGACAGTTTTTTTTCATGGAGGAATAAAGTAATTTAAGAAGATTGATTCATTAAATAAGATCAGACTTTTTTTTTTAGCCTAAAATATTTGTGCTTTGAAGTCATTTAAAGAGCACATATGTTCTTTCCCATTATTAGGTGCTGGAATGTGGAGTTTGTGAAGATGTCTTTTCTTTGCAAGGAGACAAAGTTCCTCGCCTTCTGCTTTGTGGCCACACAGTTTGTCACGACTGTCTCACTCGACTGCCTCTTCATGGAAGAGCAATCCGTTGCCCTTTTGATCGGCAAGTAACAGACCTAGGTAGGAAAAAATACATACATATAATTGTTCGTGTAACACAAATGTCATAGTAGACAATTTCTTTCTGCTTGATTTTAAAAATTGTAAAATTCTGGGAGTTCCCTGGCAGTCCAGTGGTTAGGACTCTGTGCTTCTACTGCAGAGCGAATGGGGTCTTTTCCTGATCGGGAAGCATGCTAACGTGTGGCCCAAAAAATAAAAAGAAACATAAAATTCCAAGAAGCTTTCAGTTTCTTTTAAAACCAGTAGTCCTGAAGCTATAAACTAACCCACTCTTAGGGACTAACTTTATTTCATCTTCTGGGATTTTTATATTCAGTACTTATAGATCAATAGTTTTAAGACACCTGAGAAAGATATGCTAACCTTTTCCACTTTGCTGTAAAACAGGGTTTACCTTAGCCAAGGATAGGCTATTAAGGGAAATACAGATAAGTACTTGGAGTTTCAACATGTTATTTATTGATATCAAAGACAGAAGTATTTTTAGCATTTGATAACTACTAACTACTTCTTGTTCTCTGTTAAAATGTATTTAAAGGTCTGGTGGATTTTTTTCAGTTTTTTGCATGCTTTTAAAACTTTGCTTTATAGTTTTCAAAATGAGTTATTACAAAAAACAACAACAACAAAATGAGTTATTACTATAGGATACCAGATTTGGAAATGACATTTATTAACATTTGAACAGTTATCTGACAACCATAAATTCTATGTTTATTTTTTTTAATGGTGGAATTTTCTCCAAAATTAATAGTTTAAGGTTGTCATTTATTTTTGGCACTGTTTAAGACTGTTCAGTCTGTATATCACATGGAACACATTTGAAATAACTGAACCACCAGGAAAACAAGCAAGAGTACCCACATTTTTAGACCAGACAGCTTTAAAATGCTAAGAAACATTGTTGTAAAATATTTTCTTATAAGGGTAGGATAGAATGGTTTTTTTAAGATTTTGGTAGACTTTGATCTAACTAAGTAGTATGCTCATTTGCCAGAAAACTAATACGAGACAGTATTAGTAGTGTTATGGGTAGCATATAAGGTTCAGGGGGGAGATGTCTTTATTTTGACATTTTTTTTTGTCCTTTTCTTCTGTAATTTATATATATCATACCATCTTCTTTATAAACTGTATAGACGTAGTAATACTTTGCAAATGTAAGATGGACCCTTTCTTTCTCTTTAAGGGCACTGCATACCACAGTGTGGGTTGTTACTACCCTCACTGTGATAAACTAGGAATTCGTGACAGATAATGGTTACTGATATCCTAGTTGAAATCAATCAAACCAATAACTTTGCCTTGAATATAGGTTGTGATTTCTATGTTCTTGTTCAGTGACTAAGTCATGTCCAGTTCTTTGTGACCCCATGGACTGCAGCACACCAGGCTTCCCTGTCCTTCACTATCTCCTGGAGTTTGCTCAAACTCATGCCCTTTGAGTTGGTGATGCCATCCAACCATCTCATCCTCTGTTGAGGATCCATCTCATCCTCATCAGCATCTTATTTCATCCTTCTCTGCCTCTGCTCAATCTTTCCCATCTTCAGGGTCTTTTCCAGTGAGTTGGCTATTCACTTCAGCTGGACAAAGTATTGGGGCTTCGGTTTCAGCATCAGTCCTTCCAATGAATATTCAGGGTTGATTTCCTTTAGTATTGGCTGGTTTGATCTCCTTGCTGTCCAAGGGACTCTCAAGAGTCTTCTCCAGCACCACAACTTGAAAGCATTAGTTCTTCAGCGCTCAGCCTTCTTTATGGTCCAGCTCTCACATCTGTACATGACTACTGGAAAAACCATAGCTTTGACAATATGAATCTTTGTCGGCAAAGTGATGTCTCTGCTTTTTGATACACTGTCTAGGTTCATCATCACTTTTCTTCCAAGGAGCCACTGTCTTTTAATTTCATGGCTGCAGTCACTCTGCAGTGATTTTGGAGCCTGAGAAAATAAAATAGGTCACTGTTTCCACTTTTTTCTCCATCTGTATGCCATGAAGTGATGGGACTGGATGCCATGATCTTAGTTTTTTGAATGTAGAGTTTAAGCCAGCTTTTTCTCTCTCCTCTTTCACCCTCAAGAGGCTGTTTAGTTCCTTCTCGTTTTTTGCCATTAGAATGCTGTCATCCACATATCTGAGGTTGTTAATATTTCTCCTGGCAATCTTGATCCCAGCTTGTGATTCATCTAGTCTGGCATTTTGCATGATGTATAGTAATTACTATACCTTGTAGCTTAGAATTTTACTCTAATTCGAGCCTATGGAATATGTGTTAATGACCTGTGATATAGTTTGATGTCATTATGTTTTAATTTGTGTTTAAAATCTATTATAGAAATTATATATATATATATAAATTGCATAAAATTTGGAGAATCTATTAAAAAGTATAACAAAAAAATCATTTGTATTTCCTGCTTATAAAGTCAAATTACTGTTTTTTTTTCTTTTCTGTTATGACTGGTTACAGGATATTGAATAGAATTCTCTGTGCTATACAGTAGGACCTTGTCATTTATCCATTCCATATGTAATAGTTTACATCTACTAATCCCAAACTCCCAAGCCATCCCTCCCTTCTACCACCCCAGTCCCCATGAACTGCTGTTAATATGAAAGAATCAAAAATTAGAATTCTTCTTTAGTATCAGTAGTTGTTTATCATAGTTATTAGTACTGGTCAGCATTATTTATGGTTCTTCTTTTCTTTCCTCATGGTAAAATTATACCTCCCTGCTCTCTTATGATTAGGTAGGCAGAGCTGTGTGATTTTCCTTTAACTAATGAAATTATGAGTGGAAGTGAAATGTTAACTTCCAGGTAGAAGCTGTTAAGAATGGATTTATGATAGTTTGTAGTAAATTGTTTTTCCTGCTACAGTGAGGTGATACAGGTGGTTGGAGCCTCAGTGGCCTGTGTCCTTGATCATGGACAGTAGGGAACAGAATCTCTCTTGTCTTCACCAACCCCTGAGATGTTATATGAGCAGAAAGCAAATCTTTGTTGTTTTAAGTCATTGAGATATTAGATTTATTTTGATAGTCACAGAAAAATTAAGTCATATCTTAGGCAGTAGATACATACTGTTTAAATACTACTAAGAGTTTTTGTGTTTGTGTTTAATATATAATTAAAGTATTTGGATACTGTCAAGATAATACTTTTAAATAAAGGACTTAGTGTACTTCTTAATCTTTTATAAACAAAGTGGATAGAACTCAGTTTGGGATAGAATATGGGTGAAAAATTAAATCAGTTGAGAAAGCCTTGCTAGGGTGGCAAGACAGGTGGAGATGCTGGGTAGGGGCTGCATAAAGATACTTGGGAAAGGAGGTCACAGAAATCAGAGAGGAGGGTAAAGATATTTAGCCTAGTTTAAAAAAATTTTTTGGAGAACCATAACTAGAAATGGCTTTTTTCCTTACCTTTTCTTCCAACTTTCCTTCTTCCTTCCTTTTTTTCTTCCTTCTCTCCCTCCCTTAGAAAAGAGGGGCCAAGAAGGACGGAAGCCTTGTAACCATTGACTTAATCATTCTTTTGTTTTTACAGTGAATATGTATTAGGTGGCAGCTTTGTGTCAGATGGTATTTGTTGTATAGAAGCTCAGCATAACATATTCCTTCTAATTTCTGGAGGATCTATCTTTTATTTATAGTCTTAGGAAGAGTTTGTGTTTGTGTGTGCTTATGTGTGTGGCCACATTTGCATGCACATACGTATGTTCACCTGGCCTTTTATGTTATATGTATGTTCACCTGGTCAGTTCTGGGGAAGAAAGGCATTGGTCCTTATTCAGATGTGCCCTAAAGTCTTATCTACCTAAAAGGGAGTATCGTCAGACTTTAGTGTGAAACTCCGTGTTTGTGTGTGAGAAGGAGTTTATATATTGATTGCTCTTAGGGTTCTAGGTTAGATGAGATGGGGAAAATATCTGTAGCTGCTCTAGTTCCAGTTTAGAGATGGATTTATTTTAGGTTAAGTGTATCTTTCATACTGTGGTTTTCAAACATGCATCATATTTTATGACCATATTTGTGGTCATAAAATCAGTTTAATTGTCTGTGAATAGGGTTTTTAAAAAAGAAATAGGATAAAACTTATCAATGTGTTGCACACTGTGAGGGTGAATTTTGGTTTGTAAATCTTCTGTTTCAGTTGTGTGTGTGTGTGTGTGTGTTATAGTGGGTTGCAATGTAAAATGTATTTCTTACTGTAGGTTCTGTTAAAAATATTTAAAGCACTTGTTTTAGTATATATAGAAAAAATCAGTAAGGAAATAGGCTTTATAAATTATATTGAAGTTAAATTATAGAAAAAGAATAAGAGTTTTAAAAAACGTTTCTACTTAGAATGGTAAGGAGTTCTGTGTTTTAAAGAGAATATTAAGATTGCTGTTATAGCATTAACAGGAAATGGAGAAAATTTGAATTTTCAAATTTTAAACATTATTAATGATTGAACTGTGAGACATTGAAATTACTATCAGGATATGGGGTAAAATAAATAATATTCCATTTTGTTATATTTAGTTTATATGTTTATATTCTAGGAGATTCAGGTGTCTGGGGATTGAAAAAAAATTTTGCTTTATTGGAGCTTTTGGAACGACTGCAGAATGGACATATTGGTCAGTATGGAGCTGCAGAAGAAGCCATTGGGATATCTGGAGAGGTATTGATTGAACAGTTGAAATATTTGTTATGACCCTGAATTTTTTCTTTTAATTTAAAATATTTGCCATTATATGCCCAATATTACCTCACTTACCATATAAAGTAGGATTCCAGAGATACAACTTTTCATTACATTATAATTCTGAAGGCAACAGAATCCCCAACTGAACAAAAGCAAAACTGAAGCTTGAATTCTCTGAAAATACTATACGCAAACTGTGTTTTTTGTATAAACTTGTTTCCTTATCATCATTAGTTCTACATAAGGGTAAAGTGAAAGAGTAAGATTATGGATGAATACGAAGGATATGTAGCCTACATTAAAGCAGAGGATGCAAAAGTGAATCATTCAACAGTTAAAGCACAGAGAAATAAAGAGGAGCTCCATGAAAGGGACCTTTTAGCGTAGAGACAAAATGCCTTACAGGGAGCCATAGCTCCCGCTGCTGCTGCGGCTAGGTCGCTTCAGTCGTGTCCGACTCTGTGTGACCCCACAAACGGCAGCCCAGCAGGCTCCCCCATCCCTGGGATTCTCCAGGCAAGAGGACTGGAGTGGGGTGCCATTGCTTTCTCCGATAGCTCCTGAGGGAATTACTATTAAATATCTTCATGAAAAGTTAAATTGTATGTAGATGTACTCTCTTTATCTAGACAGGTTAGAGTCCAATAATTATTAGAAAACCATTAACACAAGTTAAAATACATTTTTAGCATAAAATTTATCTACTTAACTTATAGACTATTCTGAATATAGGAATAGTTGTTTAGTAAATAGTTAATAATTTTTATGAACACCTTGAGAACCACATGTTTAGTATCAAGGAAAATGTCAGATTGACTTTTTACTTCTCTTTTATTAGATCATGATTTCCTATATAAAGTGAATCAGTGAAAGTAATCTCAAACTGAAGCACTGTTTTCTAAAAATTTTGCAGTTCTTTCCCATGATTTATCTTTTACCTTTATTTTGAAAGACATTGAGGATTATCTGACGTTGATCTTACAAATTTGTCAACTCTAGAAAGCAGAAGACATGACTCTTTAATTTTATACATATGCATTTCTCATAGTTGCAAACAAAGTTTTTTAACTTTGGATTCATTTTTTATTTACTGTGATACTACTTAATGACACCATTGGTATATTTTCTAATTTTTATTTCTACAGACATTTATACCAAATCTTTCCCTTTCTAGTTATGGCCTTTTAGTATTCAGAAAAAGTTTTCAAAGCATTCTTGATTATCTGACATGTAAAACTGACAACTTGGAATGCTTTTTACTAATTCATAAAAATAATAAACATTTAAAAGGTTACATGTAACATAGGGTTTTATTTTATTTTTTTCTTAAATTAATGATTTTCAACCAGGATAGTGCAGTGGACTCAACTATGGAGCTTTAGAAAAAATACACAGGTTGGACTTCATCTACCCTTATTGAGAAAGGAGTATTTCTCACGTTGGAGTCTAAGCATCTATGTTTTTAAAAGCTTCACTTGGTTATCTAAATAATAAAATTTGTGCTTCTTTTTTTATCTACATTATGCTGACAAGTATATTTAAAGCAGGGGGAAGTATTTACTGTCAGTTCTTTCAGTCTTAAAAACTAATTTCTGTCCTCTGTTGTCCGTTTCTTGTGTGTCAAGTGAGGGGATTTTGCAGTAGATACCTTTGCACTGATAGTGAATCTAAAACAGTGGTTGTATTTTTGGCCTCAAATTCATAGCATATATTGATGATCAATTTTGGAAATAGCTTTCACTTACCTATAGAAGTGAGTAGTGAATGACTTTTTTATTTAATTATCTGTTTATTTATATGTATATAAAGATTATGGGTTTTTATATTTCAAAATTTTGCATGTTATAATGATTGGGGTTTAATTAAAATTTTTTTTTAATCAAAGTATAGTTAATTTATAATATTATGTTAGTTTCAAGCATACATCAACATGATTTGGTTATATACACACAGACACACACACACACACACATATTCTTTTTCAGGTTTTTTTCCATTATAGATTATTATAAGATACTGAGTATAGTTCCCTGTGTTGTATAGTAGGTCCTTGTTGTTTAACTGTTTTATATATAGTAGTGTGTAATTTATTTCTCCTCTCTCTCCCTTGGTATCTCCTTTGGTAACCCTAAGTTTATTTTCTGTGTCTCAGTCAGTTTCTGTTTAGTAAAGGGGTTCAGTTTTAATACATTACTTTTTTGTTTATCAGAGCATCATTCGTTGTGATGAAGATGAAGCTCATGTTGCATCTGTATATTGCACCGTATGTGCAACTCATTTGTGTTCAGAGTGTTCCCAAGTTACTCATTCTACGAAGACACTAGCAAAGCACAGGAGAGTGCCTCTAGCTGATAAACCTCATGAGAAGACCATGTGCTCTCAGCATCAAGTGCATGCCATTGAGTTTGTGTGCTTGGAAGATGGCTGTCAAACTAGCCCACTCATGTGTTGTGTCTGCAAAGAATATGGAAAACACCAAGGTCACAAGGTATGAGTGTAGTTAAACTTGATAACTTCACCTGCTTTACCAGCCTACTGTTTATTTTCACTGACTTGGTTCTTTATAGTAAAAGTAGAAACTGAAGAAGAGCTAAATGATAAATGAGTTGAGCTTGGTAGCATGAAAAGAAGAGAGAGGTTTATTTTCTGAATGACTTATCAAAAATTTCAGAGTCCTTATGATTCATTCTTTATTGAAAATGGCTTTCTAGCAGGAAACAAAAAGTTCTTTTCTTTGTGTGCATGTTTTTGTAAAGCACTGGATTGTGTTGATAATATATCTGTTGATGAACTAATGCTTGTGATCAAATTTTAGAGAAGATTTCTTGGTTTCTTAGCAGTATATAGAATTCCAAATTTAAAATTATTTCTTTGAAGGATAAATAATTTTGGAATGAAGGCAGATTAGTATTTCTTCATGCTGTGATTTTATAAATATGTTATAAAACCCACTTGCAGCTAATGCTTTGTTTTTTAATTAATAGGAGCCAGTTAAGTAGCATTTTATATCATTAGTCAATACTGTGAGTTCTTTTCTATAATTATGTTGCACCTTATAGCATTCAGTATTGGAACCAGAAGCTAACCAGATCCGAGCATCAATTTTAGATATGGCTCATTGCATACGGACCTTCACTGAGGAAATTTCAGATTATTCCAGAAAATTAGTTGGAATCGTTCAGCACATTGAAGGAGGAGAACAAATAGTAGAAGATGGAATTGGAATGGCCCACACAGAACATGTATGGATTTTTTTCCTCCTTACCCTTTCTCCTTCTTACTTTTTCACCTTGTAGGATTTATTGAGCAATTCCATTGTGCCAGTACTGCACTAGTCAGTGGAAATAAATTTTTTGAAAAGTCTCTGTCTTTGCGGAAATTTATAATCCATCATGGAAGAGTTTCAAGTGTGGTAACTGTTTACTTTGTGGGGGAAATGCAGGATGCCCTGGCAGTGTGCATAAAAACAGCATTAACTTAGGTAAGTCTTGGAAGGCTTTCTAGAAGATGTGATGTCTAAACTGAGATTTGAAGGAATTTAGTCAGGGAGAAGAGTGAGGTGGGGAGAGAGTTGTTCCAGAGAGGGAAGCCTATGTTAAAATACCTGGATGTGAGAATTGGACATATTGTAGAAACTTAACTAAGTTCACTGTGGTTGAAGCTTTGAGTATTGGGGTGGCACATGGTAAGAAAAGATGTTGGAGAATTAAGGGCCAAATTGTGCAACATCTTGTTAGCTATGTTAAAGAGTTTGGACTTTATCTCATAGGCAGTGATGAGCCATTGAAGAATTGTCATAGGAATAACGTAATCAAATTTGCATTAAGAAAGGTTGCTGTTTAATATAAAAAATGAATTGGAGGAACAACAAGATTGGAAGCAAGGAGACCTCTTGTGAGGTTGCTGAAAGTATCTGCTTGAGAATTGTTTGTGGCCCATAATACTGCAGTATTGAGGATGGAGAGAAGCACATGGCTTTGAGATGTTAAAAGAAGTAGAATAGGTAGGTCATAGTGATTGATTGGTAATATTGATTGATAGGTAACTTGCAGGGTCAAGCATGATGCCTAGGTTTCCACCTTGCCCAGCCTGGCGGATGGTTGTGCTCTAAACGGGGAGGAAGAAGAATTTGGGAGGGGATGATGAGACCAAGGTGGTAAGTTTAATTTGGATGTTGAATTTGTTATGTCTGTGAAATAAACAGAAATACCCCCAACCCCCTACAGCAAGGTGAAGAGTAAGTGGGTATTAGGAGGTGAGTGTGTCTAACTTCTAAGAGTTTGGCTATGAAGAGAAGGAAGGGACTTAAGCAATGGTGGTAGTTGCTTTTAAAAATTGAATTATAGAGGAGAAGCGTTGGGCTTCCCAGGTGGCACTAGTGGTAAAGAACCCGCTTGCCAGTGCAGGAGTCTTAAGAGATGTGGGCTCAATCCCTGGGTGAGGAAGATCCCCTGGAAGAGGGCATGGCAACCCACTCCGTTATTCTTGCCTGGAGAATTCCATGAACAGAGGATCCTGGAGAGCTACAGTCCTCATCACAAAGAGTCGGACATGACTGAAGCGACTTAGCACACATGTGTAGAGAAGAAAGGGATATTTTCAGACAGGAATATAAAACACAGGGTCAGACAAAGTATAGTGGTTTTTTTTGGTAATAAAAATTAAAGTGAAGTCATAGGGAATAATTGCTAGAATAATGCTCCGTCAAACTAGTAGCCAGTAGCCTCATGTGGCTATTTAAGTTTAAATTATTTATCAATCCCAAGAAATACAGAATTTACTTCCTCAGTCTCACTAGCTACATTTGAAGTACATTTTATGTGTCTGTATCTAGTAGCTACGATATTGGTCAGCACAGATATAGAACATGTCTGTCATCACATAAAATTCTATTGGATCTTATTGTACTATGGTGGAAATATTTATGCCCTCAATAAATATTTATTGAACATATCTCAAGTGCTAAACACTATTCTAGCTAAGGAGACACCACTGTACAAGTCAAAAATATCACCTATGTGGAGTTTGCATTCTAATGTGGGAAGAGAGACAATATATAAGTAAAATACGGCAGAAGTATGTTATTAGGTGCTTTGGAGAAAAATCCAGAAAAGGTGGTATTTGAGGACAGACTCCCTGAGAAGGGGCATTGAGCAAAGACCTAAAGGAGCTGAGAGAAGGGAACCATATTAATATTTGGGGAAAGAACATTCTAGATCAAGTACAGAGGCCCTGCAGTTGGAGTGTGCCTCGTGTTCTTAAGAAACTTAGAGGATGCTGAGTGTAGCTAAAACAGAATGATTGATGGAAAGCATAGCTGGAATTGAGGTCAGAAAGGGCCTAATAGGCACTTGCTTTACTTTATTCCAGGAATGCTCTTCTTCAAAATGTTCCTGTGGTTCCCTCTTCCTACCTCCTTCAGGTCTTAGCTCAGATGTCTTTTTCTCAGGGATTCTGTCATTGAACATCCCATATAAAGGACTTTGGCATTTATTCTGTGTGGGAAACCACGGAGTGTTTTGAGCAAAGTAATAATTAACATTCTGACTTAACATTGTAAAATGATCAGTCTGGCTTCTGGATGGAGAATACATTACAGGGAGCAGGGGTGGATCTAGTGAGCCGAGTTAGAAGGCTATTACAATAATCAAGTGAGAGATGACGATGGCTTTGATTAGGTTGGTAGAGGTAGGGATGGTGAGGCATGATCAGATTCTAGATATATTTTGAAGTCAGCAGAATTCAGTAAGAAACTAGTTGAGAGATAAAAAAGAGAAGTGTTAAGGGTGACTCCAGTTTTTTTAGCTTGAACAACCTGGAAGTTGTAGTTGCTGTTTATTGAGATAGAAAAAACTAGGTTTGCGGTTGAGGGAGACTTGTTTTTTTGAAATGTCATTTAAACAGTTGGATATCCAAAGGTTGTGTTTAAGGGGAAAAGTCCTCTGTGGAGATATACATTTTGGGATTTTTAAGGTTATATAGATGGTATTGAAATTTTCATTATTTCACATAAAAAATCTTTTTTAAGGTTACAGTTGTTGAAATTATTTTTATTGCCCAAGGTACCAGGTACTGCAGAGAATGCCCGATCGTGTGTCCGAGCTTATTTTTCTGATCTGCATGAAACTCTGTGTCGTCAAGAAGAAATGGCTCTAAGTGTTGTTGATGCTCATGTTCGAGAAAAGTTGATTTGGCTCAGGCAGCAACAAGAAGATATGACTATCTTGTTATCTCAGGTTTCAACAGCCTGTCTCCACTGTGAAAAGACTTTGCAACAGGTACATGGTTTAAAACATGGTTAGGACATAGTTTAAGAAGGAGAATTTGTAAGCTTAATCAAATCATTACCAGAAGTACATACTAGTCTTTTTTATTAATTTAATAAATATTTTTATATTATTACTGTATGTTACTGTGGGCTTTAATGTGGATTGTGCTTAGGACATGATCTCTAACCTTGAATTGCTCCAGTCAGCCATATCAATGCCCTCTCTTTTGAGTGTCCATCCCACCATAAAACCATAGGTTCTAGAACCTCTTTAACTTTTTGTCATTCTTTATTCATCCCAAGTCCTTTAACCCTTTTTTTCCAAATGTATACTATTCTTTCAGCTTGGTGGGCTTATGTCTCCCTTTTTTAATATTGGAAATCTTTCTTCAAATGTTTACTGTTGTTTGAAGTTCCTTTTTCTTGCTCTTTTTGTTCATTGGTTTTTGGTGGGGGGAGATGGGGAGTGCATCTGTAACACGAACTACCCATCTCTGCTCTAATTTATTGGTTCTTAACTTTGATGTCACAGAAAATCCATGTTTTTTTTTTTGATGCATGATGTATTATAAGCAATTTGTTACCCATTTTGCAGATAATATGCTTTTAAAATGAATTAGACTTAAGGTTATTCTAACAAAAATGTCAGTCTTACTCATTACTGTTTTCGATCTGCCTTCATAAATGTGCAAATTAAGACTTACTGTTGCCCTAGGAATCCTAATATGCTGCAGACACTCTCATCTTTTGATATATTGCTGATGATTGTGTTGATATCAGATCATTAGAGAGCTAAACTTTCTACCATTGTAGAGCTTTTTCTCTTAAAAATCTGATAGGCTAGGCTGTAAGCACATCAGCCTTGCGTCCTTTAGTCCTTGTCACATTGAATTGTAATAATTGATGTTTTAGCCATTTATTAAGTTGTTTTCTTGCTCCAGTCCTGTTCTTCTGTCCTCTCATTTGTGATGCTGAGATTGGAACGCTGAAAACCTGCTCTGCCAGCTGG